>NC_052620.1:18856638-19156638 GCF_016545825.1 Eucalyptus grandis
AGCGGCACCGGTTCCAAAGAGCGCCTCAAAACCTGACTGTAAAACCTGCCGTAACAACGGATGACGATCCATGGGCTGCCATAGCTGCTCCTCCGCCTACCACCGCTGCCAAGCCTTTATCGTCCAGTAGAATCTGAGGAGCTAAACCCACTGCTCCAAAATTGGGCGCACAGAATAAACCGGACATCGTCATCCGGAGTGTAAATCAGACAAATCAAGAAACAGGAACGCTAGAAGAATCTGGGAGCCTGTACATTTTTGTCTTCGGGGGGTGTGGTCGACCAATCAATCATAGCAATAATCGGCACACATTCTGTTCGCGATAAGTTCTTTCTTTCTGGCAAAATTTATCATGTGTATCATTTCATTTGTAATATCATTTGTAACCACTTGTAATGTGATGGCTCTTTTAGGCCGGACAAACATTAGTTACTGCTTCACGAAAGCGGGTGCACAAGTTGGTGCGTGTTTGCGACAATCTGAGTCCCCTTCTGTTCCTCCTGTGTACAGCCATTGAATCGCAACTGCGGTTCGGCTGCCTGTGTGAGCGGCTCTTTCACGCATTGTCTTGCAGCATGTGGTGTTGTGTGAGGTGAATTTGATGGAGATGTATACTATATCACAAGAGAAAGAGTTGACGCCACAGAAAATGTGATAAATTTATCTCAAAATAAGTTTTTGACCACCAAGACACAAATTGATACATCCAGTTGATGAGGACTTGGAGACGGGCTTATCAGGGCACTTTTATTTGCAGTGGAGGGTTCACAAGAGAGCTCGGTATGAAAGCCATAGCCGATGGCAATGCAGACCTGGTATTGTACGGTCGTCTTTTCATCGCCAACCCAGATTTGGTCCTGAGATTCAAGATTAATGCACCTCTGAACAAGTATGTTAGGAAGACTTTCTATACCCAAGATCCTGTTGTTGGGTACACGGACTACCCTTTCCTCGATAGCAGGAAGCAGAAATTATTGTCGCGCCTATGAGTCCATGACTAGGTTTTTTGTTCAGATTATTATTGTTGTATAAGAAGATGCTGTGTTTTGCTTTTAGTTGGTGGGATTGAATTTGCTAACCGGAAGATTAAGCCAAGCGGTTCTTTCGCAAGAGCTTTACCTAGTGCTTTGCCCTAACAAATATAACATGAATAAGGGAGACGTACAAGGGAAGGAAATGGATTTTTCGCTATGTGTTGATGACTTGACCTTGAATATCCAGAATCAGAATTCCCATATTCATTGCATCACCGCTGCAAACATGAGATTCTAGAATTGCAGATGTAGACAACAGGTGATCCAGTTTACCGGTTATCGCATCGTTTATTGATACTCACTGTAGCTTCCAAGTTACACGTGATAAGATCTATCTCTGAAAGTCTACAGCATGTGGCAAAAGAAAGTGCCGGAGCTGAGTCCTGTCGATTGGAGCTACAAAAAAATGGGGTAAACTGGAGTTCCATCTGGATAGAAGAGACTGAAATTTTGTTCCCGCGCCGGTGGATTTCAGATCCCCATTGAACATCACGAATACGTTACCAAGCGGCGATCTGGTCTCTTTGGCGTCCCTGTCCCTGCTTTGATTTTCTTCATGAAATTTTGGTTGTAAGTCAGTGCGAACTGTGGAGTAGTGAAATTCCAATTTCCAGAAGAAGGCCACCTGGACTCGGAGATCTCCATGCCCACAATAGGGAAATACTCTCTCTCCATTGCCGCGTAATAAGCATCCACCATCGCATCAAGCAAGTTCCAATAGCTTAGGTCCCCATCGCGGACCACTGGCCCCAGTGCAGTGAACTGCACATAGTCCAATCTTATGTTGGTGGGGTCTGCAGCATTGCCAAAGTAAGGGTACACATTGATCAACAAAGGGGCATGGTTGTCAGATAGTCCCCGAGACCACCGTGGTCATCACCACAGATGAGAAACTGGAGCTGCTGAGGGCGCTTTGTAGATTCTGCATTGCAAGCAACACGCACTGAGCCAATTCTCCAGGGATGACCTCGTTGCCTACAACTATGTACTTGATGTTTACACCTTAGTAGCGCTCAACATGAGCGTCGATCCATGACTTGCAGCTTCCACACTTGATGCCAAGTTGTGTAGGTCTTCATTTTTGGTGCCTAGGATCACGCTGATGCTGGAGTTCACCAGAGCTCGGAGCGCTTCGGGGTTGGGATCGTAGAGCCACATTGTCCCACTATTGTGATTCTTGTAGAGCTGTATCACCTCAGCCAGACTAGGCAGGTTGTCTCCTTGCATTCCATAGCAAACACCAAAGGCGGGCTGTTGCAGTTTGAATTTGGCTGAGGACAGATGCCAAAATCAACATCAGGAAGACTCTGCGAAGTGATGCCATTTCCTGGACTCCCTATCCTATTCATGTAGAGTGAAACATCAGGAAGACATTTAAACTCTAACAGATTGCAGCAGGAGAAGGTTCAATGAAAATGAAACCCATGGTCTAGAAGAAATCAGTGCTGAAGCTACTTATCAGTACACGTCTCAAAATTTTGTCCCCTTAGAGATGCGAAATTATGCATATATGCACCAGAAAGACTAATCCATATGAGGATAGAACTATGATCAATGTGTAGCTGGTTATTTAATTTATGCATAAGCTAACAGAATCAATCTATGATCTTCTCTCTCTATATTAATGACTTGATCTCACAAAATAAGGAGAAAATTTCAGGATTTGTAAGCAAGATATTTCATTGCAATGACTCACTGATACAAGCTACTAATAGAAGGGATATGCTGAAAAGAAGTTTGTCTCTCGGTCGGAGAGAGAGAGGGGGAGAGAGAGATTCCCAAGATTTAAAACCTTTCAAGCCTCTACAGTGAAAAATCATGTGCAATGCAACCGCTTAAAGCACAAGTAAAGCATTCAAATGACTCATAAGACGTGCTATTCCATCTCCTTTCGACTGATAAATTGCAAGTCAAAAGTGCAGAAAGTTACTAGGCAGCCTCCCGCAGTGACCAAACCAACTTCTGCGAAGAAAACTGAAGCGAGACTTCGTCACTCAATATGTCCCCCTTTGGATGATGCTTTTTCACAAGTAAACAGGACAAAAAAGCAAAATCATTTGTCAACGAAGCAATTGCATAATATCCATCATGTCTCTTCAAAGGTTTCTCTATGAGGTCCCACCCTGCCAATAGATTGAACGTTTTCTTTCCCAACTATACTAGTTTAAGTTTACCTGAACATGGGGTTCCAGAAGTATAAACTAAGTTTGATTCGAGCTGCTATTTATTTATTGAAGAGCAATGCGAATACTAAACTTTCGAAGGCAGAAAACTCATTAAGGGAAACTCTTCTACTGGAACTAATGAAGGTAAGGCAATCCATGAACTAACCAGCTCGAATGGCATTTATGGGAGCCTGGCAATAATGCTCGACCATATCTTGTATCTCAGAGTAGTTCAAAGCTCTGGGTTTGGGATAAATGGCATGAGACCCATCTGGCATCAAGATCCTCCACCTCTGACTTATTGGCTTGTCTGCTGACGACAATGGTGCAGCTCCCCCGGGCTGATAGACTGATCAATTCAATGTGTTCAAAACAGGAACTGGTAAGCACATCACAAGAAACAACATATATTTTGGGAAAGGAAATGTTATGCAGACTTTCGTGACCAAAAAATTAGAGGAAATGGTCATAAATGGTAGTGCAATGATCATATCGAAATTTGAGTTATCTATGAGACCCAGCACGGACTCCGCAGCTTCCAGATATGTGATTAGTTTATTACAGTTCGTTCAGATGCAAAAAGCCGGAAAAGAACAGGCTACGAACGCACAAAGCAAAAGATGGACGCAGAGAATCCACCATCACCAACGATCTCGTGTGCTTATCATGAGGGCAGGGACCGACGGCTTGGCGCCTCGGTGGTGAAAGCTGTAGAGAACGTGTACCTTGATGGGAGGCGCGGCCAACGTGCCAAAGTTGACAGGGGTTACAGATCTAATTGGAAATCGCCAAAATGGTCAATCTCAAAAGGGCTCTCTACAGCCCCATGTCCTTTCTGGTGCTGAACTGGTGCTCACTGTCGCTGCTCAGCAAATTGCATTATTTACTAAGCCCATGATCTGTATTACCTCACCAGAACCACAAGACAGAGAAGTGGTCGGGCGGTGGGTGTTTTAAGAGGCCGGTGGGTGTGAGGCGGTCGGGCGCGAACGTTCCAGCGTACAGGACAAGCCGGTGCCGGATCTGGAGCCGGAGGGGGGCGCTGGTTCGCCGGTCACGCGCTGGTTCGCCGCGAAGAGAGGGAGGGCAGACAGAGACGCGAGGGGAGAGAGAGCAGGGGACGGACGAGTAGGGGCCAGATCCAGAGCCGGAAGGGCGGCGCGGTGGTTCGCCGGTCGGAAAGAGGGAGGGCAGAGACAGAGGGGGAGGTCGCACGCAGGTCGTCTCGCCGGCATCCTCCTGGTTCGTCGGTTGCTCGCGCTGGTTCGCCGGTCGGAAAAAAGGGAGGGCAGAGAGAGAGAGAGAGAGGGAGTTCGTCGGGGAGAGAGAGCGAGGGTAGAGAGAGAGAAAACCGGGACTGAAATTTTTTCAAATTAGCGCCTTTTTTTCTCCTCCAGGACGTGGGTCCCACGAGGACGCGTGTCGCACTCCGAGCGCCTTCTTGTTTGCCAGGCTGGAACGTTAGATGTACCCAATATTTTCTCGATGGAAAGGATGTTCACTGATGTGAAGCATCAGATCGGCCTAATATTTTCTTATATGGGATGCGTACGGGAAACTGGATGAGTCAAACCATCGAATAGAGTTTTCTTGTTCGATTTTCATGTTTACCTAACCAAAGCAAAGCTAAAAGTACAGGCGGTGTGGTCGTCCACGTGTAATTGGGTAAGTAAGGGTGCGTTTGTTTGCGTTTTTAAAAAAATCGTTGCGAATGAATTAGAAAAAAAATGTTTGTTCCTGGGAACAATTTTTGAACAAAAAAACGCGTTTGTAAATTTGTTCGGAATAAAAATAAACAGAAACACGTTTGGTAAATTTGTATAATTTTTTTATTTCTTTTATTTTTTAATATTTTTATACTATTTTTTCTTTTTTTCTTTTTTCTTCTTTTGGCCGGTCGCCGGCCTCGGCCATGGCCGGCGACTGGCCGACGAGGGCCGGCGGCCTCGCCCAGCCACGGCGAGGCTCGCCGGCCCCCGGCGAGGCCGAGCCTCGCCGTAGCTAGGCGAGGCTCGGCCTCGCGGATCGGGCGAGATCGAGCTCGCCCGGCCCGGCGCGAGGTCGGCCTCGCCGGGCCGACGAGCCTCGCCGTGGCTGGGCGAGGCCGACCCTTGCCGGGGCCGGTGAGCTCACCGTGGCTGGGCGAGGCCGCCGCCCTCGTCGGCCGGTCGCCGGCGACCGGCGAAAGAAAAAGAAAGAAAATAAGAAGAAGAAATACAAAAGTGTTTCTAAGATTTGTTTTGAAATAAGAAACACAAATGGTCTGCGACCGTGAAAGAAAAAGAAAGAAAATAAGAAGAAGAAATACAAAAGTGTTTCTAAGATTTGTTTTAAATAAGAAACACAAATGGTGGCGACCGGCGAAAGAAAAAAAGAAAGAAAATAAGAAGAAGAAATACAAAAGTGTTTCTAAGATTTGTTTGTAAATAAAAAACACAAATGGTGGCGACCGTGAAAGAAAAGAAAAAAGAAAGAAAATAAGAAGAAGAAATACAAAAGTGTTTCTAAGATTTGTTTAAAATAAGAAACACAAAATTTGTGTTTCTTATTTCATGTTTCTTTTGTTCTGGGAACAAAAGAACAAAAAAGGAACATTAAACGCTTCCAAACGCGTTTGCTTCATTTTTTGTTGAGGGAAAAAAAAACAGAAAAAGTGTTTAAAAACAAAAAAAGAAACATAAACAAACAGACCCTAAGTTGTGCAACTTGCCAACAGGGTTATGTTTGGTTCAAAAAGTAGTCATTTTATAACTGATTGTGTATTTGTTTTCGTTATATTTAGTGATAACGCATATTTTTGCTGGAAAGAAATGTATTTCAAACTTGCAGAATAGAAATTTTTATAAGACATAAACGTAAAGTTTGGCAGCAAGCAATAGTCAATAGAAAGACTTGTGTATTATATGTTTCCATGGCAGTATTGAGTTAGCTTCTTTTATGCACAATTTTTTTTTGAAAGTAAAGAAAAACTCGATGTTATTATCACAATTACTTGATTCATTCATACCTAGATACGCGTGGTGCACGTACCAACATGATAGGAAGGAAGACTAGACTTATCTTACTTGAAGGTCAACGAATATATAAATGATGTGACTGTCTACTCCTTGGTATATAAGAAAAATTACCAAAAATGTCTTAAACCTATTGTAATTTTTTCAATTTAGCCCTAAATCAATTATTTTTTTAATTTAGTTCTAAATTTTTGCAATTATGCCAATTCAGTTTATTCGGCTAAATTTGGTCAGCCGGCGTTGAAATAGATGCTAGCGACACCGGCGGATAATTTTATAATAATATTTTATTTTAAAAAATTTTCTTTTTCTTTTTCTCCTCCCTCCTTCTTCCTCTTGCTTCGGCGACCGGCCAGAGGTGAGGGCTGGTCATCGGCCAATGGTGAGCCTCACCATTGCTGGGCAGGCGAGCCCTCGCTGGATCTAGCGAGGGCTCTGTTGGCACACATATGGTGGCTGCCTTATACTTCAGTAACATTTTGGAAGCTTCTTATTTAGAAATTTAACTCTGCGTACGGCTCACACATTTTCTAACAAGACCTAACTAGGTTTGCTCGGAAGGGGTGAAAATTTTGGATAGGAAAATAGATTTTTCCCTTTTTTCTTGTAAAATAAAATTGTATTCTTCTCCAATTTTCCATACCCACATTACGATTTTTTTCGCCTGCCAAATGAACAAGTCGCTCGGCTACCTGAGCTTCCATTGATGAACCTGAAATTGCAATATATATGTAAAGCGTCTTTGTTTTGCAAGAAACTTCTTAATAAAAAAATTCTCTTTTGTAAAAATCATATTCAAAGAAAACGATTGCTTTTCAATTATTTAGTAGTGCACTTTCAAAGTAAGATGGAGATCTTACTTTAAAAAATCATTCGCTCCATTATAATTTTATTTTATTTTCTAATACAAGATGTCAAGATGATATCAAAATGCTCGTGTACAATATTAGTAAAATATGAATCATAAATTCTGTCTTTTTACTATCAAAATAAAGCAATCTAAAAAATGATGCCAAAAAAATAAAGGGAAAATTTTTCAAAAATCTTAAACCTATTACATTTTTGCTAGTTCAATCTTAAACCTTTTAATTTTGCTAATTGAGACCTAAACATTTTAACCTTTTGTCATTTGAGTTAATCCAATCAATTTTGATTGAAATTCGTTGATCTCGGCCCTAGTTGTATTACGTGGCACAACCAATGTTGACGTAGACAATTTTCAATAATATTTTCAATTTATTTTATTTTTTATTTTTCCTTTATTTTTCTCTTTTTTGATAGAAAAACTTGATCGAACTCTTTCTCATCGTTTTTTTTCAACTTGTCGAGACAAATGGCCCACACCTGATTATGGCTCATAAGATGAGCTTTGGGCTTTGATTCTGCGTTACTAAGCTTCCTCTCAAGACCAAAATATATAGTTGATGGGAGTCAAGACCCACGAGTTATTTCGAAGTGGAGCATCAATATACTTGGATTTATTCTTGTAATTAATTTTGATGAAAATAAGATGTGAGTTTCTGAAGACAATCATTAGCAAGAGGTTCTCCAAGCTCTATGATAAACAGAATGTTCTACACCAACCCAAATGGTCGCAAAAACCAAACATGGCCCCGGCACACGTCGTCATCTTCCTTTATTTACTTTTTATGTCTCTTTGCCTCATACAAGGTGAAACATATTCTTTTACGATTAACTTTATCTCAAATAATTATGATTAAATGTGGTACTTTATATGTTCTGAGCCACTTTCGCTTTTGGAAACAAATATGGAAGTCAGACTCTGCATCCCATGCAAAATTCAATTTCATAGGTTACGAAAAAAGTTGAACAACAGCTACCGCCAGAAGAATTTACAGACAACCACAGCAGATTCACAAAACTAAACTACCACAACCCCAATGACATCTTAACTTCATCAAGACACAGAAGCGAAAAAAAGAAAAAAAGAGAAAAAACTACATCAAGAAACCAACAGCTGGACGTTGAAATATAACGACGCTTACCCGTGATTAGTTATATTTTCCAGTGCCTCTGGTGGAGCTTCAAACCTTCATGAGGCAAAAGCAAAGGTTGCCATCCACTCTAAAGGAGCAAAGCCGGATGGGGTCATCCTTTGTGAGTTCATTCCGCTCATACAGACGAGCATCTGCCATCAACATATAACAAAAACTCTTGCCATGGTTATCAAACTTCTTGAGTTGCAACTCGTGAGAAACTTGGAGACAGGGCTCAATGAGAGAAACCTCAATGCCCTTCTTATCTTCTAGGATTTGGATTTCTTCGTCACTCAAGAACTTTTGCTTCATCTTATTCCTGGGTATAGAGAGCCTACGCCTATTAATGTCGGTGGCAGTAAGTGTCTTCTCCACCACGAGCATCACATCCCGACCGCGCATCTCCCATATTTTGTCTATACCCGTTTCTTGAGTTTCGGTGGAAGGAGTCGGACTGAGTCCCTCGGACACCAAACCAGCTACGTTTGCCAAGAGAAGAAGAGGCGAGGGTTCGGGTTCCATCGGAGTCAGACTGAGTCCCTCGGACTCCAAACCAGCTGCCTTTGCGAAGAGAAGAAGAGGCGAGGGTTCGGGTTCAATCTCTCTCCCCCCTTTGAAAGACGATTTGTCAACTGAAAATGGAATTCCCGGATTTACTGCTTCTTTCTACCACTCTATCAGCAATTTGGGTTTCAGGGTTTATTATGATAGTGGGTTTTCCAGAGAGCCAGAGAGCGAGAGAGAGAGAGAGAGAGTGAGGGAGGAAAGAGGGGGTTGGAAGACCAAAGCTGCATGGGCATTTCAACTCCTACGTCCACTTTCGTGGGTTTTATAGGCATCCAATGAGAAACGAGTATACCAAAAATGGTGGGCCTCGCGATTAAATGGAGGCAACTCAGCAAGCACCTCGATCATCGCGTTCGAAACAATCTCCTTTGTCATCGATCTCCTACAATACTTTCATGCTTTCTTATAAATAAAAAAATATATTCATCCGCGAAGGGAGGATTAATTCCGAGATGAGAACTGAGGTATAGAGCATCATATGATTAGTTAATTATTATCATAATTACGTACGGCATACTCTTGAATTCTCTTATGAAATTTAACGTAGTCTAAATTTTAGCTTAAGTATAATTCCATTATTGAACTAGTTTGGAGTTGTCAGTTGATGTAATTTCAATTACATCTCGCCGGGTTGAACTTTTTGTCGCCGATGACTGGCTAGCGATGCGTGGCCAAAGAGGGGGAAAATGGAAATAGGATATTGTCATCTAATAATTAAATTCAATCTAGACAAAAAGAAAAAAAATAAAAAGGGCCGGCGTTGATGTCAAAATGAGTGAAAAAAAAAAAAAAAAAAAGGGCCGGCTTTGACGTCAAAATGAGTGAAAAAGGTGTGGGTCCATTTCCGCGAGGGAACCTGCTCTTTCAACCATTTCTTTTGTGCAGAAAGTTCATTTTGGTACTCAGCTTTCGAACCAATAGAGATCGAACTATTTAGCATCTTTATCCCGTAATTAATGCGAAGGGACGATTGTGTTATCCTGAAGGGTGAGGTCGGGATTTTGCCGTCAATCTCACAATTGATTGAACACGGGATTGGCTTGGCTGATGGAACAAGTTTGCATTAGGAGATTAGATGGCGATTAGTTGAATAAACAAATTAGAAACTTTCTCTGGAAAGAAGAAAAAGAAAAAGGGGAAATGCATAGGCTTCTTGAAGAAGATGCCTTGCAGGCCACGGATCTTTAAGAAATGCGAGCTTTAGGAGAAGCAGCTCCATCTATTTATGCACCCTTTCCTACCTCGTTTCACATTTTATTGCCTTCGCTCCTTCAATCTCTCTCTCTCTCTCTCTCTCTCTCTCTCTCTTTTCGCAATCTTCTTATCCTGAGTACTCAACTTTTGTGTTTGGATCACTTTGATCTATGAAAAGACTTCTAACACTCGAATGCTAATCTCGTGGTCCATCTCAAAAGGAAATCAAAACAAAGCAGGACTTGGCAGGTTCAAGTTTCAGTGTTCTTGACCCCAATTGGACATTTTTGTCTCCATACGAGAGATTAAGACAGTTTAAGGAAAATAATTAAATCTTTTCTCTGTCCCCACGCCACCCCAATACAACTCCCTCCACTCGTTGATATCCCCTACCCTTTGATTGTCTCTATTCTAAGCTCAAAACCATAATAATACATACAGCTACATCCTAATATTTACATTTGATCCCCTTTCTAATTGTTTCTATGTTTTACAAACTCTATCTTTGAAACCCAATCTTGTAATTATGTATATCCTGATCAAACCGGGTGACCATTGAATGGCTTATTTAATTATGACATTCCTTATTCACTAATTATAATTTGAGATTTGAAGTGTACTTAGCGATCTGCACTATCACGTAATTTGGTTACATGATAGCTTTCAAACGATGACTGTACCCCACGAATAGGTGTATGACTCTCTCTTTTTCATTTGGGGAGAAGAAGATGACAAGATGATGACACTCGTTTGGATTCATCTCCAAGTATGCTTTGGGCCGGTTGCAAAGAGACATGCACTAAAGTTGTGCGAATTATTACCCTGTGTCACCCACGCATATTAGAATATACTGGCTCTTTTTCATTTCTTCCTTTTCATTTCTTTTCCTCTTTTTATGGTCATAATGTGTCTACCCTGGCTCTTTTTTCATGTTTTATTTAAAGGACATAAATGAACATCAAAAGTACCCAAGATAAAGAAAATGAAGCACAACTTTAGAGAAGAAATTTGTCATCTCAAGTTGAAAATAAAATAAAAAAGGGGAAAGAGGCGATAATTAAAAAGATATATTCAGCCCACGAGGCAAAAAATAGAAAGAGAGGTAAATAACACCTTCGAAATTGGAAAAAAGAGAAGGGAAAAAACTTCAAGGTTTATAAACTTTACATCAAAACAAAAGGCGAAAATGATGTGGATAATAATGGTCTACAGAGGATGGAGCTATCGTGCATCTTCAACATTGGCCTTTGAACATAATTGCAACGGGCAATTCTTGAAAAACAAGGGGTTATAATAAAGCAAAAAACCTGAGATGTCTCAGTGCAAGTTGTCCAATCAAGCGGAGATTTACAAACACAAGCTTATGGTTGGTGTGAAGATAGGAGAGATTCGAATTAAGGAAGTATCTAACTGCCAAATATGTGGTGGGTAAATGCTAATACGGAATGCTGTGCCACTTAGGAATATTTCAATTGGAATATTTCACTTTGAGCCGGTCGCAAGAGACATGCACTAAGTCATGTGATTATTACAATAGGCCGGAATAAAAAAAAACAACTAATCAAAAGCTAAGAATTTCGAAATTCAGCAAATTCAATTTTGGTCTATGGTACTCGCACATTTAATATTATATTGCAATTATTTTCTTTTTCTTTTTTTCCTCTATTATGGTCATAATATGTCTAACCTATCATTTTTTAAGGTTTAATTTAAAGGAAATAAAAGATTACCAAAAGAACACAAGAAAAAGAAAATGAAGCACAACTTTAGAGAAGGAGGTAATGAAAAAGCTACAATAATGGATATTGATGTTGCTTCGTCGGTAGCCATAACATGATCAACATTCTCTGGTGTTGTGAACGGGGGCGGGAGTAGGTGGGGAAGAAATAGATATTGATGTTGATGGAGCTATAATGCACGTCCAGTCTAGCATATCTCAGCACTTTTCGTAGTAGGTGACTCCAAGTTTTTGATTGGGAGGCTGAGTCCCTCTTCCTCTCTATCGAAGACGAAGGTTCGAAGGAAATGCTCTCATGCTGCCAACTGTCAGTTATTTGGAGCTTCTCCCTTACTCCCTCCAATGTCTCTCTCTCTCCCGTCTCTCCCCCGGGAACTTTTCCATTGTTTCTTCCATTACTGACCTACATTCTAGATCTTCCCATCCAGGCATCTAGTTTATGATCTTCATGTATCATTCCGACCACATCACTATGATGTTAAATCAATACTTCCATATATTTTCCTATATTGCGAGTAATGTAGGAAATATTTCTATTTTTCTCTCAAGAAATTTTTGAATTATTATTGATTAGTTTTTCGATTCACTTCTAACCATTAAATGAAATATGAATAAGTTTATCTAGTTAAGCTACTGGTCTATTAACTTCACAAAAATTAAGTAGGAAATTGATGATTATCTATCTAATTAAGAAGTATTTTTATTTATTTTAATAACAAAATAATTCCACTAAAGAATAAAGTATACACAAGTTTCTTCCACATGTTAATTTTCTTTCATACATGATTTTTTTTTGTTTGTTGTTTTGAAGCCGTCAGCTTACTATATCTTTGATTGGTTTGTTATTTCTTACCTTCTTTGGCTTAACCTATACAAAATTGGCGGTGATATAATTTTATGCTATTCAATAAAAAATAATTCTCTTACCAAAAAAATAAAATAAAGATTCAAAGTAACACTTTGTTATGTGGAATATAATATCTGCCCTAGTAAATTTCTTTTGCTAAGAATCTATCCACTAATTTTAAGTAGGTATTACATTCTATGTCTACGACCAAAAATAAAAAACAAAAAATTTATGTCATTTACCGAAATAACCTTTTGTTTTAGTGGAAAATCGAAGTTCCTTGTTATTTCTATGTTGTAATCTACGTTCCACTATAAAATTCAGGTGGAATTACACAAAACTCCCCCTAAATTTTAATGGCAATACATGTTTACTCCCCCAATTTTTAATTGCCCTCTGAACTTTATTTTTGTTACAGTTGTTGACCCTATGTTTTATTCTCCATTGGCAATGCCCAAGATTTTTAAGCGGTAAAAGTATATTTTCCTCTCATTTTGAAAAAAAAAAAAAACTCTCTTTTACCCACGATTTCCATAAAAGTGAGATAAATAATGAATTGTGAAAATTAAATTAACAAAATGTAAATATCAACAGTAATGTTGATATTTGATTGTACACTAATAAACTTTTAAGATATTCTAATAAAGAGAAAAGACAACTAAGTAAAATAGAAAAAAGGTCTCAACAACAAAAGGTTCAACTCACGAAAATCGGATACTCACTATGTACTTTTAAATGGTTAATGTATGTAAAAATATTTATATTTTTAAAAATATCACCTTAGGTTTCGGTTAATCATTTGTTTTTCATCTCCTTTTCTTAATCTCTGTAGTTTCCATGCTGTTGCTGGCTTAAGATGGATTCTGCATGGAAAAACTCTTTTGCTGCCGTAGTCGGAGTCTCGATTAATGAAATCCGAATTTTTTTCTCGCGGTTAGGTGGCCAATGCCGGATACTAGTTTCCAGTTTCAACACTTTATCTGATATCCCTCCGTTTTTTCGTTTCCTATGCATGGTAATGATTCACTCGCCCGGCTCATATTGTTTGGCCATCATGAAATGCACCAAATTTATTTGTTATTATTTTTTTTAAAGACATGTGAAAAGCATTATTGCTTCGCATGCCACTGCCACGTATTATAATATCTAATCGCAAAACCGCGGAGACATGTATAGCATACATGTGCGAATAGTTATATGATTAACATGTATCGTTCTTTTCGCTTTGGATTGATTATCATAACTTCCGAGTTTGCATTAGACAACTGCTTTGTCGCACTCGTAGTCTGAAATCATGAGAAATTCTGAAAATAGTCAAGAGGAAAATTTAGCTTTTCTTGCCGTTTGGTGACCATATGGCAGATTCTAGCTTCAAGTTTCAAGGCGTCAATTATCATTCGTCCCCCGGAACAGGAGGTTCTTTCCCTTTTTATCCGTTTGCGATTGAAAGAAAGAAACACATCGATCTACTTGTTCAAGACGGTAAAGTATTTAACACAGGATATTGCAAATGGCTCCAAGTCAATTCTATCCAAGATGATGGGGTTATTTTGTTTGCATTTTAATATTCATAAAAGTGGAAAATTCAAAGAGCACGTGTTCACCCCCACCCCCTACTTCACTCACTGTACATATTAAAACTTTTTTATTATATTGTTATTTGGTAAACATGACCACAAGGAATCTAGAGAAATAACTGAAGCTTTCTTGCCACCTAAATGAAACTTTTGGGGCAAAATTAAATATGTATCTGGGCTCGCATCATCTAAACATGGATCGTTGTGCTGGTGCATAAGTTTTGTATAAACTTAACTAGCATGGCGCTTACATAAAGTTGTGTAGACATAAGTAATCTGTGACCAAAGTGGATAATGTCGTGTTAGCACACGAATGTTGACTGCCTTATGTTTTACTTACATTTTCAAAGCTTCTTAGTTCGAAATTTACTTGTGTGGACAATTCACAAATTGGCAGATATTTTGGAAGGGAAATAAAACCCCTTTATGGAAGTCTGACTGTGCATCCCATGCAAAATTCAATTTCATAGATAACGAAAATGTTTTACTTACATTTTCAAAGCTTCTTAGTTCGAAATTGACTTGTGTGGACAATTCACAAATTGGCAGATATTTTGGAAGGGAAATAAAACCCCTTTATGGAAGTCTGACTGTGCATCCCATGCAAAATTCAATTTCATAGATAACGAAAAAAGTTGAACAACAAAGTCCGCCAAAAGAAATTGACAGACAACCACAGCAGATTCACAAAGCAAAACTACTACAACCCCAATGACATCCTGACTTCATCAAGACAAAGAAGAGAAAAAAGGAAAAAAGAGAAAAAAATACATCAAGAAGCCAACAGCTGGACGAACTTCAAACCTTCGTGAGGCAAAAGGAGAGGTTGCCATCCACTCTAAAGGAGCAAATCTGGATGGAGTCTTTTTTTTTGAGTTCATTTCGCTCATACAGAAGAGCATCTAACTTTAAAATATAACAAAAGCTCTTGCCAGGGTTGTCATACTTCTTAAGTTGCAACCCGCGAGAAACTTGGAGACATGGCTCAACGAGAGAAACCTCAATGCTCTTCTTCTTCTTCTTCTTCTTCTTCTTCTTCTCCTCCTCCTCCTCCTCTTCTAGCATTTGAATTTCTTCGTCAGTCAAGAACTGCTTCATCTTCTTCTCGGATATAGAGATCCTATGCCTATCAATGTCGGTGGCAGTGAGCGTCTTCGCCAACACGAACTTCACTTCCTGACCGCGCATCTCCCATATTTTGTCTATACCCGTTTCTTGAGTTTCGGTGGAAGGAATCAGACTGAGCCCCTCGGATACCAAACCAGCAACGTTGGCCAGAAGAAGAAGAGGCGAGGGTTCGGGTTCCATCGGAGTTAGACCGAAGAGGCGAGGGTTCGGGTTACAGAGAACCAGAGAGAGAGAGAGAGAGAGAGAGGGAGGGGAGAGGGGGGTGGAATAGCAAAGCTGCATGGCTTCTCCTCTTTATAGGGCTCCAACGTGAGACGATGATAGCAAAAATGGTTGGAAACTTCAACTCTATTGACATCCAGTGTCCGCAATCTGCTACATCGACCTGCTGACCCCAAAAACCCACCTACCGGCTCGATTTTTCGATTTCCTCGTGGACGTAGGAGTTGACACGTGTCGGGATCGGGGCCGTACGTCGCTGACGCGAAACGGCGTAAAACAGTAAAACAGATCCGGAAATTTAAAGATTCGATTTGGGCTTGAGTTTCGAAAAAGGAAAGAGAAGAAGAGAATATATTTGGATCGTGCTACTTCCTAGAGGCTTCCTGACGACAGCAAGCACCTCGCATCGCGTCTGATTTAATCTCCTTAGTCATTGCCTCCTGCAATAATGTCATGCTTTCTTGTAAATCAAAAATATATTCATCCGCAAAGGAAGGATTAATTCCGAGATGAGAACTGACGTATAGAGCATCATATGATCAGTTAATTATTATTGTAATTACGTACGGCATTCTCTTGATTTCTCTCATGAAATCTAACTTAGCCTAAAATCTAGCTTCAGTTTAATTCCATTATAGAACTAGTTTGGAGTTGTTGGTTGATGTAATTTCAATTTCATCTCTAGTTATAGACCCATGGTTATTTTCATTTGAAAATTTATTTGAGCTTTGGCTTCAGCTTAGCCCCTCAAGTTTAGTTCATCCATTATAATCGCTTCAATCTAAGGGTCCGAATTCAATCCCGGGCTCAGTGATTGATGGAAAGAGTAAACTCAAAATACAAATATCAACGACTTGACTCCTAACTTTGGCACGGTTTCTGCAACTGTTCCTGAACTTTGAGAAGTTAACAAGTGTCTCCTAAACTTTTTTAAGGGAGTATTCATAGCATTTCAATAAAGGATTATTGTGTGATGGTGTCAAAACTCAAATGGGTCATAAGCAATTATCTTTGAGCATTTGACTTTGATTATGAATCACATTTACCTTGATTTGGAAGTTTCTTTTGGTATTTGTCTGCTACAAAGGCGTATCGATTCAATTCTCTTGTTAGATTAATTTAGCTTGTGGAGATGTATCGAAAATTTTTAATACATCCACGATCAAGCACATTAGTTTTAGATGACGGTTTCGATTTTTCAAGGGTGGAGTTAATGTTAAGAACAGCACTAGCTAAAAGGAAAAGCGACAGAGTCGGTACTAGCCGAAGGGTAAAAGGAGAAAAGTCTTTAGCCATCAATTTGTCAAAGCCATTCAGATACTTTAAAGCCTGTAACCATCAATATGTCAAAGTCACCCACATCCGCTCGTTGCGTCCTTTAAATGAAACTTTAAAACCTACTTTTTTGGGGGCAAAAGCAAGGTTTTTTTTTTTTTTTGTAATCAGGAACCCCGTCGTAGTTCGTCACCTTATAGCGGACATACCGCCAAGAAACCCCTGAGGTGATCTTGCAATGGAGGACCCACCGCCCGACATCACACTTAAGACGCCGATGCTTCCACTGGTTTTGACCCTTGCACCTTTCCCCCAAGGTTCAAGGTCTTATCCAACTTCGCCACCAAGGGCGGTGGTGCAAAAAGCAAGGTTGTTTGACGTTGATTTCTATAATCTATGGTGGAATTTTATCTTTGGAAGAATCATCCACATCCCCATCGTCTCGACCTGAAGTTGTCATGGATCACGTGACTCCCTCTAGTGGTGCGCCCCACCAATGTATTCGTCCATTGAACGTTTAATAAAAAGAATTGGCTGTATGTTGAACTATGAACAATTGGGATCCTTTCACTTGGTCTTGCATTTGCTTCTTATTTATGATAAAACGCCACTATTCTATCATAGATCTCTTATATCAACATTACAAATAGAAAGTCAAAAGTAAAAGTTAATTGAATCATCCATTATTGAAATATGAGTATTATAATCTAATGTCATGGGGAAAACACATTTCTTCTCCAGAAAAGTTCAACAGTCACGCAGTTCCCATTAATGAGTCCATCTCAAATCTTAATACCTCATATGTATGGTAATCGTATGTTTAAAGGCCACTATGAATATGTCCTACGTAACACATATGGGATTTACCTTAACATGGTGACTTGTGCTGAAACAGGCAGAATCATAGCTTCGTGGTCTGATTGACATGCATTGACCTAGTTCTTGACAAGACAAGTACCAAATCATGGTTGTCTCTTCCATCACTTGCATCGGGTGTGTATATTAAAAAATGGAAGGGAGAACGGAAGATCGGTTAGCGACGCGCTTTTTGTGCACGTAAAGATCAACTTCGACTTTGCCATTTGCCGACACGTAGCATGTGTGCACGCATGAGCGAGTGAGAGGGCTCTTCCAGTTAATTTCCAACTATTCAGTAATTTGATGTTCCACCGAACGAGCCTCAAAATTAGCTACAAAATTATAAAATTATATTCTGCCCAAAATTATAAAACATTCAGTGTCCATGGTAACTTAACTTACGAGATAATCGTACATGAATGTTGTTATAAAGAATTGGCATTAAAGTGTCATTCATTTAAATTTTGGCACTGAACTTTTCAAAATTAGAAATTTGAAAAGACAATATTAGAAGCCAAAAGCAAAAATTACAAAGCAATTATTCTAGTTTTGCCAACATTTTCTTAGTTTTGTTAGACCCATAAAAAAATCATTAGAAAACATTCTCTCTCCAGATAAATTCCCTCCCCCAGGATTCCCTCAGGAGATCTACACCTTTCCCCTAGTCTCTAGAAAAATAACGCCGGGCCCACCAAACCTGATCTCTCTCTCTCTCGATCGAAAAAATACACCGCGCCCACCAAACCCAATCTGCAAACCCAATCTCTCTATTTCGACCAAAAATAAGAAAACCCAATCTCTCTCTCTCTCTCTCTCTCTCTCTCTCGCATGTGGCGACGACAAATATGAGGTTGTCCACCTAGGAAAGTTTCTCTTCACGTTGGCAATAATTTTTTTTTTTTAAATATTACACATAACTCAGTCAGTATGTTTTTCACGTGGTTGATAATGTTTAACAAGTTCGTGCATTTATGTATCGTATTTCATTAAAATTTTAAGTGATCTAGGATTTAGTCATAATGCAAAAATTGCATCAGAATTTGTGTTTTTCCAGTGAAATTCAAAGTGTTTCCTACAAGTTTGTGAAGTATAATTGTCTTAGATTTTGTACTTTCGCTAAAAAAATAAAAATAATATCAGACATGCTAGCATTATGAAACATATCACTAATGATATTGACAACAGTCGACTTATACACGATCATTGAAGTTAGAAAATGATGCAATGACAAGTCAAACCTTGTTATAGGGATAAAAGGAAAAATAAATCTGAGCAATCTAATGTTTGTTAGGAAACATAATTCAAACTTGATCAATAATTTATATTGTTTTAACTTGTTCAGAAACATATCAAAATGTGAATTGGCTCCGTAAGATTATGTATCAAAGTGTACGTCTATGAAGAATTCAATCGTAGCTTTTGCTTGCCTAATTTCTTTTCTTCAGTATAATTTCACGAGTATCAAATATGACTCCTTTTGGTATTTGCTACATCGATAAGGTAGGACGTAAGCAATTTTTGTGGGTGGTTCAAGTTTGGAAAGCATTGACGCACTGCCGACATATGTAATGGTGAGTTCGTCGGAACTTATTAGCCCATACAGAGTAATTTCTATGTAGAAAAATAAAATGCTGAACGTTTCTAATGTTCCAAAAGCAACATGGAACTGTGTCCCTCAGGTGGAAGGTAATATTCCTGAACAAATCAACTTGGCTTTTGAGTGAGAGAGGAGGTTTAACGGTGATTTCTGCGCGTAATTGTTGCGGCTTATTCTTGAAGAACTAGGGGTTAAGATAAAGGAAACGTGATGAGCCTGAGAACAGTACGAAAACATGAGTGGTCCAAAACAGGAAATATATGTCCAACCATTAAATACGTGGCCGTTAAGTGCTAACGCGAAATATTTCTTATGACATATATGGACTTAATTTCATGTCCAACTTTGTTCATGCGTTATTCAAGGAAGTGAGCAGAACAATAAATTTTCATGCTAACTCCTATGTTGTGAATAAAGCCTCTGTTCCTATTTTGGCTAGAAGGACAATAAATTTTCATGCACTCACATACGTATTCATTACTAGTCTCTTTAAGTGCACCCATCCGACGACCAATTAAATTGTTCTCTCGGTCACTCGCCTTATGCATCCACTTAAACTTGATCAAATTCTTTCTCAACATTGCTTGAACGCGTCGAGACAATTATGGCTCGCTACTGGTAATTGCTCCTAAGATGAGCTTAACTTAGCTTAATTGGCTCACTACTGGTTACTCAAGAATGAAGATCTTGAGGTGGCGAGAGGAAGAGAGATGTCAAAAAGGAAACGAGGAAGTAGTTGGCTTCGTACACGCGAGCCAAACAGCTGGGTTTGAGGGAAACAAATGTGGTTGATCGAGTTAGCCAACAAAAGAGAGAGATATTAACTATTCGAGTCCCCTTTTTCGGCGGATCTTATTTAGATCCCTCTGAGATTAGATACCCTTATCTTTTCCATCATACACGGTTAGAGCTGGGTGCGTAATTAACGTTGTCCATTCCACAGAAGACAAACTATGCGTCCCATCGTTTTGACCCTGTGGCTACGGGGGATCATGTGACTCCCTCTAATGGTGGTCCCCCACTAATGTATCCGTGTATTGCGCACTTAATCAAAAGGAACTGGCTGTTGTCTTTCCTTAATAAAAATGGCGCGCGTCTTTAGCTTGGGATTCAGCATCGCAAGATATGATGTTGCGTGAAAGATGAGTTCTGCTTATAGAATGAGATAACTTAAAATTGTTCCCAATAGCATGCGTGAAACTTCAAAATTTACCCCAATCATACTGTAATGCCAAATTGACTTCCATAAACTTACATGACTCAATGATGTCCTAAAATTCCATAATATACAAATAAACATGCAACATATAAATCAAGTATGAAAATTTGAACAAAATCGAATCTATAGGTTAACTACAAAAATTCCTTCGAAAAGGTTAAAAATGGCTACAGGTACCTACCAAACACTACGAAACAAAACTAATTCGGCCTTTCAAGATCTCTGACGCGTGCATGCTAAAATCTCATTTCTTCTTCTCTTTTTATTATTTTTCTCAATGCGCTCTCTCTCTCTCTCTCTCTCTCTCTCTCTCTCTCTCTATAGTTCTTCGTTTTGTTTTCTCGTTCCTTCGCGACTCCACCTGCAGAAAAGATGAGTTCATTTTGTTTCTCTTCAGATTGGCTTAGGCCTTATGAAAAAGTATCTTCGCCCCTTATTATTATTTTATTTTAAGCGCAACTCTTGCACTTTATGCAGCAGATGACGATGCATCGATTATAGCAGAAGTTCAAGCCTTGGTGTCACCGCGCTAGAAAGAAGCAGAGTTCCTGGGTTCCCGAAGAAAGGACAAGCATCATTGACCCGAGAGTTAATGCTGCTGCTACTTTTCGGCAAAGGATTTTGGGTTATCTCTGATGACTTACTGATATTTTTTCGTTTTTGGGATGCATTCCTTGCTCGTAAGCTTGAAAACTGCTTCTATTGTTCCTTCCTCGATAGGTATTCAGACAACCTACCTGTTCAAAAGCCTACGTAGCTTTAAAGGGTCCTGGCGATATAGTTGACATGGCATTTCGTAGCCTATGTACAGTCGAAGTTTTTGTTACTCCTTTGAGCTCCAGCTAGCTAATTTTATCCATGAAGTATTTACAACTTATCTTTTTGGTCGGAAGAAGGTAGTACCACATTGATGTTGGCATATTCAGACATGTTTCACAGGAAAGCCCGGTCTGTTGATGCCAAGTTGTCTCTCGTCTGCATGGTTTGGCTTGTGATACGGTAATGCGTTCATAATTCAGGAGCATTCGATAATGTATTCTCTCTGCTATCTTAATGATTTATTCACTGATGAGCTAATGTGTTATTCTGAATGGATTCTTTCACTCATTCGAAGTTTCTTTTATACGAAGTTGACCGATACAAAGTTCTTTTATAAAATATATTTCGATGACTAATTAGGTAAATTTGTGACTATACTTGATTTATGAAGATTGAACTTAAAAATCGAAAATGTAATTTCACATATAATATTCATACTTTTTTTTACCGTCACTTGTCTTTCCTAATAACGGAAAAGAATGTCATTTTCTTCTTATTATCCTATGCTTCTATTTTCTTTACCTCCGACATAGCAGTGTCGCTCACACATCCTGCTAGTCCTTGCATAAGTAGAGCCAAAAGGTGGACATCATTATCCAAATATGAACTGAAGATTTGTTCTTTGTTTGTTTGTCTCGACACCTTCTGCAAAGCACATTTCTAGGCTACAATATCTTCAAAGGAAAGTTAAGCTTATACAAGAGAAGATTGGTTGATTCATGTTGCTTCACTCAGTACAATGTTATCCAAGCTACCTTATTCTTCCTTCTCTCGCCACAGCTTCAACAACAAGAGATCGCAATACAGAACAACAAAAGGCCTCTTCTGGACATCTCCTGAGGTATTTCCTCTCAGAACCGAGTGGGTCTTGCACTGATTTTGTACAGTTGCTTCTTTTTCCTCAGTGGTTGGGATTATATGTGAAATAATTATTGAAGATGGAATGAGGGAGAAAACTGTTATGGACGACGCAGGTAGGAGTTCATGGAGTCCTCAAAGAAGTGGCTCATATACTGAGCTACATCAGAAAGATCGGGCAATTTAGGTAACTGATGTCAAAGTGCTCGATGAGCGATTAGAGGTTCTTGAAGAAGAAAATAATACTCTAAAAAAGGAAATACTTTTAGGCTGTGCAGGATCGGGAACGGTTGGCAGATGAAATATATGAGCGGTTCTGGATCATAGATCGCTCTCTACATGCAAGAGACCAGTTTCATTGAACTTTTATCTTCTTCAGTTGTCAGCAATTCCAAGGTAAAGCACTTTCATGTACTTCACCTCCTTACTTACATGGAAAGCAGTCACAAGGAGTTTATCATTACAACTAGAAGGAAACAATTCCTATTCTTTCATCCAGGCTTTACACTCGGTGAAGTTAAATAAGCGACAAATTCTCGTTCAATTGATTATTGCAGAGAAATTATGTGCTTGGTAATCATATTGAAAAGGAAAAGTCTTAGCTGACCGTCCCCCTTCAACTGACGGAGTAACGGTCAGCTAATGACCACAATTTTTCAAGGGAAACCCCTTTACTTTTCCTTTTAAAAAAAATAAAAAAATAATTTTGACCTTTTCCAAATAAAGAATTAGTGAGAATCCCATGAATAAAATATTACAAGTAAAAAACAAGTGATCAAAGTGATAATTTCTTATGTTTGTGCACATAAGACTCAAGGCCATCCTTGTAAAACCCTCCAAAATTCCAACACAATCCCTGATTGCTTGGCACACATTGACTTTCCTGTGAATTTGGATCACATGACACGGTGTTTCCAATTTTTTCAATAATTATATAGAATTATTTGGAAATTTATATCATAGTGTCTACCGGTTGAATTAATGTATACAATATGCCGGGTGAGGGTACAAGGAATTTCATTGATTTTCAGACAATTGATGATTCGGATAAGATAAGTCACCATAATATTCTCGAAATTTGATTTGCAATCAAGAAAGAATTGGGATTTTTCAATCATTACTGGTACTTATTATTAAAATTGACTTTTTTTCTATATAAAATGATATAGGGTCAAATATCTCATGGTCACTTGAATCTTCTCAATGAAGTGAATGTTGAAGCTATATTAGGCAAAATCTATATACAAATTGATCAAAAATCATTTTTTGGCTTAGTTTTGACTCGTGTGATCTTAAGATTGATTTTGTTATTGTTTAGGTCCCAATCATTTAACAGATTAGATCAATGAGACAATTTTTCTTGTCTTCTAATTATTCTTGTTTTGTTTTGTTTTTTTACTTCATTTGTTTTATGCATAATTGATATCATTCGTCTTAATTTTAGGTTACTGGAGAGTCCTTCTAGAGCAATTTGATTTTGGCGAAGGGACTGAGAAGCCAATTCAGTATACAATGATTTTGTTATTAGTTGCAAAAATCACGTTTCAAGTGTTTTTCATCTTTTAAATTTAATAGATCTATATAATGACATTAAATATCTCTTTTTAATAGGTGATAATATTTTTTTTACTTGTAATTAACGATGTTTGGGTTGTGTTAGAATTTTGGAGGGTTTTACGAGGATGGCTTTGAGTCTTATGTGCACAAGCATAAGAAATTATCACTTTGATCGCTTGTTCTTTACATGTAATTTTTTGTTCATAGGATTCTCACTAATCCTTTTTTTTGAAAAATATTTAAAAAGAAAAGAAAAAGTAAAGGAGGTCAACCGGTTTGCCTTGAAAACGTGTGGTCATAAGCTAACCGTTCCTCCGTCAGTTGATTGAGGAACAGTAAGTTAAGCCGCTCCCTATTGAAAATTATTAACCAAGAAGATTGGAAAGAATCTAGTATAGTGCTGGTGTTCCCGAAGAAAGAATAAGCTCCAATACTTAGAAAGAAAGAGCTTGGAAGCTGCTTTTGCCGTACTTCCTTCTCGATTAATGTTCAGACAACTTTGTAACATGTCCGGAAATTTCTGCGGTCTTAGAGGTTCTAGTAAACAGTTGACTGGGATTTAGGGTGCGTTTGGGAACCACTTCCCAAAGCCCCTTTGAAGTTCCCAAAGCCCCTTTGAAGTCTAAAGATACTTGGCCAAATGCTGGGCCGTTTGGCAAAAAACTTTGAGCCTCCATTCCCTAAATGCCAGCATTTGTGAAGCTGAAAGCCCAAGGCAGGGGGGACCTGCCTTGGGCTTTCGGCATTTTCGGCATGCCCACACGGGCACTATTCATATATTTTTTTTTCCGAAATTATCCTCACAAATTTTTAGTTTTTCCGGTTCTTGCCCTTGTGTCGCAACTGTTCATCTTCTCCGGGGTTCCGTTCCGGCGATCATGCGAGCGGCGGCGATCGCTAGAGGGACGCCGGCGATCGTCGGGTGGCGCGACCGACGCCGGAGGTGGCGCGACCGAGGGCTGGGTCGCCGCGGCTCTCGGATCCAGGGGGCGGGCGGTCTTCTTCTTTCGCGAGCAGTCGCCGGCAACTGTCGCCTAGACGACCGACGCCGAGGGGTGGCGCGACCGCCGCGACCCACAGCGAGGTCTAGGTCACCGCGACCCAGATCTGGGGCGGTAGGGTCACGGGAGGACCTTGCCGCCCCCGATCTAGGTTGCGCGACCTCGCGGCCCTCGGATCCGGGTCGCGGCGGCGCCGCGCGACCTCGCCCGCCCGGATCCGGGGGCGAGGTCGCGCAACCCCGCCGCGACCCAGATCCGGGCGGCGAGGTCCTCCCG
Source organism: Eucalyptus grandis (assembly GCF_016545825.1). Taxonomy (NCBI): domain Eukaryota; kingdom Viridiplantae; phylum Streptophyta; class Magnoliopsida; order Myrtales; family Myrtaceae; genus Eucalyptus; species Eucalyptus grandis. The sequence continues at coordinate 18,881,582 of NC_052620.1, forward strand.
CGACCTTGTTGCCCCGGATCCGGCGTCCGGAGGTCACCGGAGGTCGCCGGAGGTCGCCGGCGCCACCGCCCTTTTGGTCAATTTTTTTTTTAATTTTTGTTTTGATAATTTTTTTTTACCACAAACATCCTTTGTAAATGTAATTCCCCAAACGCTATTTTGCTCAAAATACTTTACAAAGAGCTTTCAAAGTACAATTTACCAAACACGGTTGCATTTTGGAAAACACCTTTAACTCAAAGGTATTTGCATTTTCCTAAAGGCTTTCCCCAAAAGTGGTTCCCAAACGCACCCTTAATAGCCCATGTTAGGGGTGTGCAACCGGACCGGGTTTACCCGGTTCCCGGTCCGGCCCACCCGGAAAACAGGGTCGGGAACCGGTTTCGGTTCAGTTAAAACCGGGCCGGGAACCGGTTCCCAAAACGTAGACCTGTTTAAACCGGTCCGGAACCGGTTCCGAGGGATTACCCACCCGGAACTGGGTTCGACCGGACGGTTTGGGAACCGGTTGGAGAACCGATTTTTATGCCTAAAGCGAAACCCTAATTTTATTTCTTCCTTTACCGCAGAGGCGCAGACGCAAAGACTTCCAGCTCCTCTCCCGGTTCCCCTCGTGCTCGCACCACCGCCGCCAAGCTCCTCCTCCTCCCCGCCCCGCCGCCCCCGCCGCCCCCGCCGTCACCGTCACCGTCACCGTCGTCGTCACCCCCGACAACCTCCACCTGCTCGACCCCTTCCTCGCCTCCTCCTCCTCGCTCCAGCCTCTCCTCTTGCCGCGCCACACCCGCCGCGGGTGCGCTTCGTCGCTAAAGTCCGCGCCCTCCGCGACCTCCACCTCCCGCTCATCTCCCGGTGGTTCGAGTCCCACCACTCCCCGCCCTGCGCGGTTGTCTCCGACTTCTTCCTCGGGTGGACCCACCGCTTCGCCCGCGACCGCGGCGTCCCGCGAGTCATCTTCTCGCCGTCCGGCGCGTTCGGGCTCTCCATCGCCTTCGCCCTGTGCCGGGACCTCCTCCGGCCCAACGAGGAGTCGATGGTCTCACCGCGCGTTGTTTCCCGAGCTCCCCTGCTACCGATCTACCGCCGCCCCCCCTTCGCGAAGCTGCCGCTGCCTCGCTGCTTCGCCCGAGCCCCGTTGCCGACGTCTGCTGGTTCGCTCACCACCTCTGGGCGCCACCGCCGCTGCGACCAGACGCCAAAAGCCGCCGTTCCTGCCGCGATTCCGTCCTCAGCCCGTCCCGACTAGGCCCGCCTGCTCTCCAGGTCCCACTTTGTCTTCACCAGCCCCAAGCCCAGAGAGAAGGTACTATAGCTTGATTTGAGCGTTGTTGACATGTGTGAGATGATGTGGAAATTGATGGTTATAATGCTTTTCGCATGTTCAGAAGTGCGAATTACTGTGAAGAAAGCTTGCATTTTGCTCATGATTTATTATGTTGATGTTAGAATTTTGATTAAAGTTTGTTGCTCAATTGGGGTGGCTGTGTGAAGAGGCTGATCTTTTTTGTGATTGCATGCTAGGAGATGAAAAAGAAGCAATTGGGTGAAGAATTGAGGGTGAAATCAGTAGTTACAATTAAACTTTAATTGCTTGGTGTCTCTATATAGTGTCTCCTGGCATATTAATTGTGAACTTGATTAGATTCTATTTAATGATATCTATGATTGCTGAAGCCGATAAGACCAGATATGGGAGAATCTGTGAAGAACTTTAGCATTTTTTAATCAGCTTATGATCTTATTATGAACTGTCAAACCCACGTGAAAGTTCTATGTTGAATTTAGAGCAGCAATAAGGAAGCAAAGGGAATTATAGAGATTTGATTTACTATGAAAACTAATATGTTGTTTTCTTCAAGGGGAGTCCAAATTTTATACATGTTCCCAATGAGTTTGGTCGAAGAATGTGCTTGGTCCGGCCTTTTGTTTTAGCAGATAACTCATCTAGACTTGCTTTTCTAAGGTTAATTTTTATGCAAAACAGGTTCCAATATAAACAGGTCAACCCTGTTCCCGGACGGAAAAAACGGGGTGGGCCGGGAACAGGTCCAATGAAAACGGGGTAGGGAACATGGTCCAAAGAAAAGGAGAACCGGTTATAACAGGGTAGGAACAGGGTCCAGGTCTAGACCCTACCCACCCTGGACCCGCTCACCCCTAGCCCATGTGCAGCTTGAACTTTTGTAAGCTCTTCCTCCTATTGTGGTCAAGTTAGCTAAACTAATCATGAAAATAAACAAAAAAAAAAGAAAAAAAAAAAAGCTATAAGATTTTCATAAAGTGGCATGCTTATTAGTTATTAGTCTCTTTGAACCCATCCGATGATCAATTAAATCTTTCTCTCAATCTCGCCTTGCATCCACTCAAATATTATCAAATTATGCTGGCCAAAAGAAAAACTTGATCAGATTCTCTCTTAATTTTTTTTATATTAATAAATAACTCGTTGAGACAAATGGCTACTAATGATCATTGCTCAGGAGATGAGCAAGATAGGGCAGATACTCCCTCTGTTGGAAATAAAAGTCCCTTTTGGCCTCGTCCAAGCACTAGCACATTTCTGATGCCCCGAAACATCCACCTTCATATTTGGTAAGCATGAGTTCACTCCGACTTTCCGCAAAGTATAGCATTGTCATGGGGAGATCCTTAGACTATGAATTAATTAGTTTGCCTATCGGAATAAAGCCAACATCAATTTAATCTGATTTTTTAAGAATCAAAGAGGATGAAGTTAGAAAAGTTTTGAAAGGAAATCGCAACACATGCCCATCCTCATTTTTGGATGAGTACTTTTAATGGCACCTCATTTTAAACAAATAGGATCTTCCATTAGTTCGTAATTTTCCCTCATAATAAGAATGCTATTAGTTCCTCAACTGCATGGATAGTCCAACAGTGTGAACCAAAGGCACATGTTTTTATATTAATTGAAGAGTCATTTTGTACAGAACCAAAGACTTCCGTTCTATTAATTTTCTACGGTTAAATCGATAGGTAGGGGCCATGAAGGTAATTTTCTCGATGCATTCATATCAAAATTCATATTGGGAAACTTCACATTACTCTTTCAAGAGTTGTTGATAAAGACATGGAATGACCAACTCATTTGCACCAGTTGAGTCCTTCTTAGTAGGGGTGAGCATAATTCAGGTTGGGCCGGTTTAGTAATCCAAGAACCATTGTACACAGTATTGATCCTCAATTTTTGGGATAGAGGACTGACCTATTGAGCTTGGGATCGAGGACCGAACCAACCCTATGGGTCCAGTCCGGTTCCAAGGTCAACATAGGATCAATCAATAGATTTTTAGTTTCATTTTTTATATTCCTTGAAAAGACAAACCTACTATTTGAAATTACATATCCATTCATAATGTGGTGTTGATCAAATAAACTATAAATACTAGTACATATCCAACATAATTTTTAGATAACATAACAATATGATTTCACAAAGCCCAACTAGCACTGTTTCATGAATTTCTATTTGAAAGGAAAGAAAAAGTAACGTAAAAACATAAAAGGCCAAAAGCAGCATGAGCTTAAACCATGTACCTTCATCCAATACTCGACATGACAATTATATAGTTTAGAGAAAATTTCAAAGCAAAATTCTAAAAAACTTTGTTGTAGAGGAGCAAAAAATTTTGAGGAATACAATTATCTATACATTGCTTTTTTTTTTTCTTTCAATCAGAAAAGTGAGCCCCTACCCAATATCCTCTGAATCACTAAAGGAAATCTACCATTACTAAGGAAGTACCGCTTCTCAAATATAGAATTCTACAATAGATCCACACTACTAACACTCCATGAAAAGATTTGTGGAAATCGTACTTTAAAAAAAAAAAAAAAAAGCATCCAAGTTCCAGGATTAATGAATGACACCAATGAGTCAAAGCAGCCATTGAGAAAGGTTCTTTTCAAGTTGATGTGATGCTAATTGACCTTTTATAGCCTATGATTTTCAAAGTAATATTGCAAGCCGGGCGAGGGACAAGCAACAAGTGGGAGCAGGGCGAGCAGCGAGCGCGAGCGGGAATGGGGCGAGCGTCGAGTGTTGCTCACGAAGAGGGTTTCTAAAATTCTAAATAGGGCTTTATTCTTTCAGATTTTACTTGGCAAAGATAAAGAAAGAAAGAAGAGGACATAATAGAATGCTGTAGGAGGAGGACTCGTTAACGCCATTAACGTCAAGTTAGGGTTATAGGCTTGAGAATAGATAAAAGAATATAATATATATATATATATATATATATATATATATATATATATAATATACAATATTTATAGGGTTAATCTAGGTTGGATCAACTCTAAATTCCCAAGATTGAGGACTAACTCACATAGTGTAGGGTCCAAGGGTCCCGGACCAAGGACCGACCTAGTTACTCAAGAATCGAATTAGGACCTGCAGGGTTGGTCTGGTTCAAGGTCGGTCCAAAGTCAATCCTAGACTAATGCTCATTCTTACTTCCTAGCACATGTTTTTGCCTTGCATGGTTGCTTTGAACCCAAAGTGCTTAGATCGATCAAGTTTTCATAGGTGCTTCAAAGCGGTGCTTTGAAGATTTTAATTGAAATCTTTGTGAGATTAAGACGGTGATCGAGGTGAGGACAACGGAGTGGAGAGCTGAAGAAGCAGAGGTAGGTGATTGATTTGCAGAGACAACAAGGTTACGCCAGAGTTAAAGGAAGCGAACGCTGATGGAAGGACTATGCTCGTTGTCTTCTCAGATCTAGGGTTTGTCCCCGTCATGTTCGCGCAAAGAGGGAGGGAGGGAGATCGGGCTGTGCTGGGGATGTCAAAAAACCCGCGTCGGCCTGACCCGATCCCAAACTCTATTGATGTCAACATCTAAAAACCCCTACCCAAAGAAGACTAAGGTCCGGCTCCAAATTACCCTAAATTTTAGGATTGGGCTGGCGTGGATTTTTTGACATCATTACAAAGATGATCAAATCATATGCTTTTGTTTCTCACCATGGTTGAGAGCCTGAAAAGAGTTGCCTTCTCTATGAAGACAAGACAATGGAAAAATTTACGATCATAAAATGCCATCTCACAAGAGAGTTATCTGCGTCCCCTTTGCAGTTTGTCAAACTCCCTTAAGTTCACCTCGGGAGGGTTGCGACTTTTGTCCGTGAAGATTGTCGGCAATTCAGTGGTCTGATTAGAGCCGTGAGATCTTTCATCATAGTTTTATTGGTTTCTTGCAAAGCCTAACCATTTCTTGATTTTTGGTGGAACCGAACGCGCGCAACCGCCTCTTGCAGTTCTTGATGACCCGTCTTGTTGTTTCTTTCTTGTTCTTTTTTTATAACAACAACTCGATCAGGGTTCAAGTGCCGGGCGAGGAAGGTCCGCCCTTGCGGTTGCGGCCAACCCTTCATCTAAAATCCCTCTAACAACAATTGACTCAGAAGTGGTGGTCGCGACCCTCATCTTCTTCTCATCATCACGAGTGATGGAAGGAGTCAGACTGAGCCTTCCCTGGGAGACAAAATCGATTTCCATCTTTTTGTCTCCCATTGAAAGACGATTCGCAAACTGACACCATACGCCCTCTTTCAGCAATTTGGCTGTTAGGGTTTATGTTGATAGGGGGGTTTGAGAGAGAGAGAGAGAGAGAGAGAGAGAGAGAGAGAGAGAGAGAGAGAGAGAGAGAGAGAGAGACGGGCAATACTTGAAAAATTGTTGTTTTGCTTACTGATTAAACGTGCAATAAACAAATGGTAAACAAACGGGCGATACTCTAGCCTGTGTGTGAGTTTGTGATGGAAACTTGTGTGTGAAGGACTGAGATATACATAAGATTAAGTTGTGGGCATAGGCAGATCCATCCTAGCTAGGAAATGTTTACTTTCAGAATAATTCGTGTTCTTATTTCAATCCTGATGCTCTTTGTAATCGTTAAGAAACGTTAGTAAAAGGATTACGTTGTTCCTCTGTTCGTTGAATGTGTTCATTGAGAAACATGTGAAATCGGATTCTTCCTCTTACAATTGTTTGACTTTGTTTTAATATTCTAGTTTGGTCCAAACTACGTCCCACTATCTTTCCAATGTTAGAAGCTAAAGGTGGGAAATTCATACAGCTAGATATGAGATTTTTCGACCAAAAAAAAAAAAAAGATATAAGATTTAAGAAATAAAGACTACTGAAGAATTTAAATGATAAACGTAAGAATTTAATTGAGACAACGCGAAATGTTGCCACTGTTCTATTATATTCATGATTTCTGCCAAAGTTATGTACCTCTAAATTTGAGAGAACGCATTTCTAGTTCCTAGACATAACAATAGCATCTCCACATGATGTTATATCTTTTGGACCGATACTTGCAACATGGGGAACCAAGTTTAGAGCTGGAGAATTCAATCCTTAGGGCAATTCCAAACTCGTACAGACTAGATCACTCAATTGTCTAAGCTTCAATAAATCAAGCCTAAGATTGCAAAAATATTTGTGGAATCTTGAGTTTGACTAATTTAGAAGCTTTGAATTTCTTTTTCTTTTCTTTTTCCATTTTAAGGGAAAATTCTAAATAAGGGCTTGAAGAGCCCTTATATTCTCAAATAAGAACCTGGAAGTAGATCTTGTTTTAAATAAGGATATGGAATAGATTTTGTTTTAAATAAGGGTCTAAAGTAGTTATATTAGTTTCAAAAAAGGGCTTGAACTCACTAGCTAGAGAAGGGAATTTTTTCTTTTAAATTTTTAAAATTTTTCCTTTTTTCTTTCTGCTTGGTTTGTTCTCTTCATAAAAAAACAAACTCAAAACAAAAACTAAAACTTCAAAAAGAAGAAGCAAAAATACAAGCGGGAGATTGATATGGCCATTTATTTTGAAATAAGATCCATTTTAAATCCTTGTTTAAAAAATAATGGTATTTTGAGTTTTTATTTGATTTTTTTTTTTTAGTTTTAAATATATGTACTATAGTAATTCTCATGCTATTGCTGTGTGAAGGAGGAATCCTGCATGCATTAGGTTCACGGGAGAGATCTCAAAAAAGTACGTATTAACAAGGGCTTCAATTGGTCAAAAGTCGTTCCAGACGGTCAAACATAACTTTACTACCGACTCTCTGGGGAAGAACAGATGTACGTCAATCTGCTGTAGATAAGGCACGCGGTCCATTCCTTTCTGGTTGCCAACTCGGCACGTCTCCAAAACCCGTTTCTTTTCTTCTTCTTCTTCTTCTTCTTCTTCTTATTCTTTTATTTATTTTTTATTTTATTTTATCTAGCTAAAATACCCACTTTTCTTGTTGTTGTTGTTTTTTTTTTTTTTTTTTGGTGGAGATCTAAATTGTAATATAGCGTCAAAGAATTCAACCAAAAAGTTTTATACCGTTAGATGGTTGAAGAAACATGACTATAATTCATTAAGAGAAACTCAAATTCTAACATAATGTTTGATAACTCGTTTAAAGACATTACGAATCACTATATTTTCACCATTTTATTATAAAAATGAAATCCTTTCATTAATCGCATTGAAATATTTTGATAGCGATAACATTATAAGAACAAAGATGACAAACATGCATTGTGACTCTTGGCTTTTTGGCGTCTCACTTGAGACATAAACTAAGCTCCAATTGTGCAAATATTTAATTATCCCCCTTCATCGATAGTACTTGGATAAATGGCAAGGAGCTAATTAGGGTTGCGCCTCTACGCCATCTAAAGGTCGAGATCCAAGGTGAGAAGAAAGAATAACGTAGAAAAGAGAGAAAGAGGAGGAAACACAAGTGTTTTCTCAAGAAAAAAAATAGGAGTATCTATAGGTGCCCCTTTTTGATATATTGATACAATGTTTACTACTATTAGGACAATATAACAAATATTATTAGTGACTAGTATTGACAAGTTTCAACTCGCAATTACGTGCGTCTCATTTTATGTAGTTAATTCTTTTTATGAGGTCTAGTTAGAATTTAGTATTGTTTCATAACCCTGGGAATTCTATAAATGTCTAATTTTCTCCAACTCACACTTTGGACCTCAGAAAATATTGCACTTGGATTTTTGACTGGCTAAACAAGAAAAAAACACATGGAAAAGGAATTATAAATGACTATTGGGTGGACATTTGAAAAAAAAAAAGAGCAGAGAGGTTCTTGTGGGATATATAAAGGTGCAAGGAGGAGATTCTACGAAGAAGAAGAGGAAGAAGCTCGATCGAAAGAAGAAGCAGAACGCAGCGCATAAAGACAGACCGGGCTGGATGTGTACAGGGCATCCTCTCCATGCCATCCTCAGCCTTCACCAATCCGCAGACTGACGGCATCGTCGTCGTCTTCTTCATCCCATCAGCCCCCCTTGCACCATCTCATTGCTTCAATCATCAACCATCATCTGTGAATTTCCATCAACTTGGCCGATAGCCAGAGACTCCACCACCACAGCAAGGTCTCATTGTCGTCACCATCGCTGTCCATGCCCTGCAGCAACCCATCCCTACCACAATACCAACTCCTCGCGCTGCCATCCGCTATATCTTCAGACCAGCCGCCACGACCTTGGTGACGGTCATGACCCCGGTGCTGCGGAATCTTTTAGTTCGTTTTGGTTCAAACTCATTAGTCATCGCCATGGCATGGACACCCTCCGCTCATCTCATTTAGAGGATTCCGACTCCAACCTATAAACTAAGTCAAGAATCCTCCTTTCTGTTTTAATCATGTGCCATTTCACTTTGTTTCGACTCCGTATCTTCTGTGCTCAGTGTTTCCGTTCGTTGACGTTTCTTGTCCAGATTAAGCTCGTCGCTAACGTTCTCAACCTTCGGCCTGGAGTTGCGCCAAGCTGGGTCGAGTTGAACCAAGTCGACGCCACTGAGCTTTAATCGCTGCCCAGGGCAGTCCAGAAAAAAACCACCTTCCGTTGTCCTCCTGTTTGGTCGTCCCTTGCTATTTTCCTTCGATGAATCGGTTTTGCCGACTATCTGTTTCCCTGCATTCGTGGAGGCCGCTCGCCAGCGTTGCTCCTTGTGTACACGAATCCAGCACGGTGCATCCAGTAGCCATTGTTGATGAATCGGTCTGGTTTAAATCGGACCCAGCCTTGCTGTTACCGTTGACGTATCATTCCGAAACCACGATCAGCCCCCTACACCGAGAAGTGGAAACAAGAGACGAGGCATTCGAGAATTGGATGACAGAACCGCGGGAAGCAGGCGCTCGAAGACAGGAACTTGAGCCTTTCGTGCAAGGAATTGGGGATTCCTTGTCAGATGGTGGAGCGGATCACGAAGACAACCGGGTCTTGATGAGCCAATAAATGAGTGCTTCTGACCATCTCTTGTTCTCATTATTTACTTTTCCCCTTGTTATGAGATAGTGTACTCTGAATCTCTTTACCCGGTCAGATCATTGCTTGGAATTGCAGGGGTGCTGGCAGCGATGCTTTTGATACAAATATGAAATGAACCATCCACAATCATTATCCTCACGTCCTGATTTTGCAGGTCCAAGAGAACTTTCGGTGCATGCCTTCTGATGGCCCCTTTTGCTGGCGGGATCTGGGTGGTTTGGAACTCCGGAGTCCAGCTCCTGTATGTTGCAGAACAGAACAAAGTTTATATATTGGTCAAGGCGAGCACGATTTCTCGATCCAAGCATCTCAAGGCGCGAGGTATCTCAATCTATCATCAATCTATCGCAAACTCCTTGTCCTGAAGCTGAAGGTAATATCTCTCTGTATCGGTTTGAATTGCCAGTGAAAGATTCGGTGATTGATGATGGCTATCTTACTCTTTGTTGACACAATATTATTTGTTGATACATAAAAACGAAAAAAATAGCAAAAATATATACATAGTAAAATACAAAGATGAGCCTTATAATAAAGAGCTTGAATCCATGGGGCCTCAAAAATAATAATGAAAAAAGGGGAGAGCAGAGAGTTTAAGGGAAAAAAAGTAAAAATAATAATCAAATCCGAGGTCGGTTCAACACAGCCCTTCCCCTACATTTCCGGTCTATTTTTCAGCTAATTTTCAATCCCCTCACCCCACTAAACTTGAGCCCATTAAAAGAAAAGAAAAAAAACAAAACAAAACAAAGCCTGAGCGGATGGAATTCTGGCTAAGAAGACCAAACCGAGCCCTTTCCTTCTTTTCCTTCATCTTCTTTCTTCTTAACCCATTTCATTTCCTCAAGCCTGGCCTTTGTGTTCCCCTTCTTCCTCATGTTCACCCTCATGCCTGTGAGCAGAAGAATGGCGACAGACAAAGAGCGTCCGTGACTGAACGATGGCTGAGCGAAGAAAACCAAAGGGTTTCTAGAAGAAGTAGAGCTGGAGAAGCAAAACGGAATTCTTGAGATTCCATGGAGGGCTCCTTTTTTCAGAGAGTGACGCTCGGTAAAATAGGGGCGCTTGTTTTTATCCAGAGACTGCGGCCGAGAAACTGACCCAAAGAGAGAGTGAGAAATTTCTTTCCATCCGCTGAAATCTCCGTCGACCTTCATCGGAAGTCCCCCTGCTGGTCGTCGTTTGTCAACATAGTGACCACCCGAACTAGGTAACCTTGGTGTACCCTATTTTCTTTTCCCGTCTTGGCTGAGTCTGAAACATAGAACTCACTCGGGTGAATTCACGAGTAAGCCACATCAAACCGAGACTGTTTTGGCATACATCATGCTAATTTAGAACTTGATATATCATGTCTAGGCTACGAATCACATTAGAATTGAATTTAGAGCTCGCATTCTTAATCGCATATCAGTGTTCCACAATGTCAAATGAAACACTGAAATGGTTTTTGTGAAACCAAAGGTTAAAGTTTCGGCTGATGTTTGATTTGTTCCGAGTTTATTGTATTATAATTAAATCTGGGTTTCTCTTTGATTTTGTGACATATAGTGTGATGTTGGAGTTGGCCATGAACAAGCTCGCCGAAGATGCTTTCCCATTGGTGATGGCCACGGTTAAAGGCCGTTCCCGTTAGCTTCTCATTCTTTTCATATTCACTATGCAAGGGTATTTGTTTTTAGTTGGTTTGGTTATTTGCTTGAATGATCTTAGTTAGTGTTAAAAGATTAATGACAGTGGTCCGGTGATGCTTGTGGTGGGCGGTGAAGTGGTGCTAGTTGTCGAGGCCGGCTTTGATTTGGTGTTGTGGTCACCAGAGAAGATTCGTTGGAGATGAACTCTCGAGAAATAAAGAGGAAAATAAATAAATAATAATAATAAAGGAAATAATTGAAATTGAAAATATTTTTAATAAAATGGTATAATCGAGATCGGGTCGGATCTGGTTATTGGAGCCGGATCAGGCAGTGGGTTGGAACTATTGTAGTCTGGTTCGGAACAAAGGAACCGTGGGTTGGAGGCTAGATGAATAGGGCTGAAAAATGATTCGGGCTTGGGCTAAATTTGAGCTGGAATTGGGTGAAGGGAATAGGTTAGGCCGAATTAAGCGTGAGGGCTGAGTTTGAATCAGGCTTAAGTGGACTAAGGACCAAAGATTGGAAATCTGGGCCCATCTGACCGAAACCAGACCGAAACCTTATTCAGACCGGATTCTAGATGCCGGTCCGCATCCAAACCCAACTCGGACCATAAGGGTCCGAGTCAGACCCATATTCAGACTAAGTTCCCTAACCAGGTCCGAAATCCATTTATCAAAATTTAAAAATTAAAAAAATTAAAAATTTTCAAATTAAAAAATTAATACAAAAATAAAAACAATAAAATATTTAAAAAATTAATAATAATAATAATTCCAAAAAATCAAAAAATTTGAAAAAAAAAGTTTAAAATTAGATATTAAGTGGCTTCATTAGATTGATTTTTTTTTTTTTTTGGGGTTAACTCTACTCAAAGTTAGTTTAGCAATGAAAAATGTGAAAATTTTTGATAAAAAATTGAACCTAAAATTGAATAGGCATTTTAGGCTTTGCAATAGGGCTTTTGAATGCTTTCTTCTATTAGGAACAATGCTCTATTAGGAACAATGCTAGGTCGTTGTTTGCGCACTTTCATTTTGATTTTACTTTATTGTATTTTTTCAATGCATTGCTTGTTTATTTTCGCTTTTAGCATGGTTTGGTTAAATCATTAGTACCATAATAAACACTTACAATTTGAACACTTAATGGACAAGAATCTTAGAATTCATAATTGGTAAAAAGACTCTCAGGTCACTTTAGCAAACAAACCATCAAGTTTATGTACTGAAAAGACATTAATTAGACAACTAATGTAATCAAATTCCCGATTATTGAATCTTTGGTCTCAATTGATTTCTATCCGACCCCAAAATGGCTAGTGGCGACTCCTAGAAATATTAAATTGTTAAGTTGAAATTGAATAATTCAAGGTATGAGGTTAAGAGAGCCTGCACTTGAAATCGATGGATCATTTAAGATCATTAGATGATATATTCAAGCTAACTTTTGTGAATGCTATTTGAACTATCTTTTTTTGTATTATTTAAGTACTTGTCCCAATCAAGAGGCCAATGTTGATGATTCCATGAAACAATTTGATCAAGTCAAGTTTTGAGACAAGCTAGTAAAAGCCATAGTCATTCACAATTTTAACTATTCTTTTGTAGAGCACGAGGCAACCAAAGAGTTGCTTAGTTACCTCAACCCCATATGAAGCACATATCAAGAAATGTAACAAGAAGTGGTGTTGTGAAAGTTTATTAGAAAGAGGAGAATTTGAAAATCACTTTCGAGCAGAATATGTTTAACTTCTTATCTATGGTCTATTACAGTTGATCATTATATGACTATCACTACCCATTACATTGATGAGAATTGGGAATTACATGCAAAGGTTTCATGCTTCCTCTATGTGCCACCTCTATGTAGTGGTGCCATACTATGAGAAAAATTGTCAACTTTGTTGAGAGAGTGGTGCATTGAGAGGAAGATTTTCAGTATTACATTAGATATTGCATCATACAATATGGTTAATATTTGGAAAAATAAAAACCTTCTATGAGATCCTCGATCATGGGATAAACGGTTTCTTCATGTGTGTTGTTGTGTGCATGTTTTGAATCTCGTTGTACAAGAAGATATAAAGGTGATTGATGGATCATTACCAAATATTAGAGAATCTATCAAATATGTGAGACCTACATAAGAGAGGATAATAAAATTTGCTAAATGCATCTCCTAATCATGTTTGAAGACAGGTAAAAAGTACGTCAAGATGTGGCTATTAGATGGAACTCTATGTATCTAATGCTTGGAGGTGTTTTGGTCTTTGAACATGCACTTTTCCATTTGAAGTTAACCGATTTTAACTTTTTTGCACGTCCATCACCTGAGGATTAGGTCAGAGCTAAGAAGATTGCACTCTTGTTATAACCTTTTTATGAAATTTCTACTCCATTCTTTATAGTTAGATATCCCACGGTGAAATGATATTTCTATGGAGTATGGTAAATCTAGTTTCATTTTCTAAAGGCAAGGAACAACGATGCAGTTATTAGTTTCAATCCTATGGCAATACTAAAAAGTTTGAAAAATATTAAAAGTGTTATAGTGTTATTTTATCTTTTGCGGCTATATTAGTTTCTCATTATAAGTTACATTTGTTAGATTTTTGCTATTTGAAGTTAAACACCAATGATGATGTGGAATTTGTGAATTTCATCATCCACGTCCAACTTTTGAATAACAAAACTCTAACAAATGTAGCTTATAGCGAAGAACCAATATAGTAGCAAAGGATAAGACAACACTATAATACTTATGATATTTTTCAAACTTCTTTAGCATTGTCATAGCCATAAACTAATAGCTAAATCCTCATTTATTGCTTGCCTTTGTCAAGCAAAACTGGATTCGCCATTTAGTCACCGTGGGATATCTAACTACAAAGAAGAAATTGGAAATATCATAAAAAGATTGTGACACAAATGCAATTTTCTTAACTCCGATCCAATCCTCAGGTGATGAGCATATAAGAAAGTTACAATCAATTAACTTCAAATGGGAAAATGCATGTTCAAAGACCAAAGGACCAAGTACGTAGAGTTCTATTTAGTTGCCACATTTTGACATACCTTTTTACCCATCTTCAAGCATGACTGTGATATATATTCAGCAAATTTTACTCTCCTTCCTTATGTATCTCTCACATATTTGACAAATCTCTAATATTTCATAATGATTCACCAATCACCTTCAAACCTATAATGAGAATCAAAATATGCACACCACAATGCACATGAAAAATTGGCCCATCACATAGCGAATGGGATCTTACTTTCTTTTTTTTTTTTTCAAATAGAAATCATATTATCATTTTATGATGCATTATCTAATGTAATACTCAAAATATTCCTCACAATGCCCCACTTTCTTAACAAAGTCAACAATTTTTCTAGTAAAATGACACCACTTTATGGAAATGGCACAAAAGAAACACAAAACCTTTGCATGTAATCTCATCAATGAAATAGGCAACGACGGTCATATAATGATTAGTTGTGATAGAAGCTTATCGATCAGAAGTCAAACAAATTATGCTCGAAAGTGTCACTATATTTGATTTCAAATTTCTCTTCTTCTTTTTCATAAACTTTTACCACATCACTTCTTGTTGTATTTATTGATATGGGCTTCACATTGAGCTTGAGATAACTAAGCCACTCTCTAGTAGCCTCATGCTCTATAAAAGAGTAGGTGTAATTGTGTTTAATTATTAGCATTCCTCCAAACACGGCTTGATGAAATTGTTCCATGGAATCATCAACATTAGCCTCTCGATTGGGACAAATACTTAAATGATGCAACAATTTTTTTGTCCCATGACTAGCTATATATGTTGATTCGCACCACTTACATTTTGCTTGAATTCCGATTTAGGCCATACAACAAAAGTGCATCTTTTTGATGGTTTAGAGCAAATAGACTAATTTTCCTCATTCTCATGAACAAAGGATGCAATGCATCTCTCTGATTGTTTTATGGTTGAATATTTTCTTGATCCTAATTAGATCTTGACATGTTAACTAATTACTTAGAGAAAATGTGAATTAGAATAAGTTGTAAATACTAAAAGAAAATATAACATGTTATATTTCTATCAAACATTAAATCAAACACTTGCAAAAAATCAGTGGGTCAATCATGAACTTTTTGAAGTCATATAGGTTTGAGGAGCTATAGAAATTATTCGACACAAAATAGAAATAAGAGCAAGAGCAAGGATAATTACGAAAGCATGGTACCTCTAACAAGTAGCCACAAGATACCCTTTTCTTACCAATTCCGCTAGTCGACAACATGCTCAAATTTAGTAAATCATAATGACTCATGAACTGGGTGTCATTCAAAAGTTATTCTAATGTCCATGAATCGCATCACTTTACTGGCAATAGCAACAACAATAAAGGGACATTCAAGCAGATCACTTCAGTGAGGCAAACATCGGTAACCACGATTCACCTCATAATAGCTAATGACACGAAATCTAACCATTTAAAGATATCAACACATATGTTCAAATCCAACAAATACTGGAGCTAATTCACCTAGAAAACGTTTTAGAAGCCTTTTGCCAAATAGATTATGTGAACTACAAGAGTAAGGGTAAACATGGAAGTAATTAACTAGACCAACGACTGAGGCTTCCATGAAGTTGTTGATTGAAGTCACGGCTGGTACAAGTAGCTCAAGTGAGATCTCAGCACTTAGAATTTTTAACTAAGGTTCACGCCGTCGAAGCTTTCGGACACAACAAAAAGAGACGAAGTGAAGTCATTGGTTGAAGTCATGGTTCACAGAACCGACTCATCCTCTCTGTGCTCATCACTCTTGATGAAGAAGAAGAAAATAGAGACGAAGTGACGCCAAAGAAGCGAAGCCTGCGATGGCTTCGGGTGTCGTAATGGGTTAAAATGTGAGTCACTTTTTTTTTTTTTTTGGGGTCAGAATACGAATTTATTTAATAAAAGTATTCAAACATAAGTGCTCGCTAAGAGAGAATCCAAACAAAGTAACTGCCCGAGGGGTTAAGGGGGATAAGCTAACCAATTACAGGGCAAATAATTTAGTCTTTGCGCCTTAACTATCCAATCCGCATCACGATTTACCTCACGTCTGCAATGGGCTAATTTTAATTGTTAAAATATGAGTAACTTAATTTACTTGTTTTTTGGCCTTTAGTTTTTTCTCAACCCATTTAAATCCATTGAAAAAATAAAAGTTATCAATATCAAAGTAGGCTCATTAAATCTAAGTCACAAATAAAATGAGTTTGGAACCCATTTTGTCAGCCCTAGTTACAGTGGAGAAATTGTATAGAAACTTGTATTGTTCGTTGGAATTCAGTTTGAGTACTACAAAAACTTGAAGTATGATTGACTTGATTTTGTGCTTTCACGTAAAGAAAAATATCGACATTCTAGCATTGTGAGACATATCACTTGATAATATCCGATGGCTTGACGATCATGACTTTGTCTTGCTGGTCGACTTATAGGCGATTATTGGAAGTCAGAGATTCATCAAATGATGCAATACCAATGCTGTAGGCCAAATAAAAAAGTAGAATAAAAGCAATCGAATGTTGATTAGGAAAAATAATTCAAACGTGATCAATATTTTGATCTTAGTAATATTGTCTTAACTCACTCAGAAATAATATTATCACGTAATATGAAAACTGAATAATTCAAATTCAAAATTTTATAACCATAGCACGTTTAATTAGGTGAACAATTACCTTTGCTAAAAAAGTTGTATATGATATTCTAATCAAGTTTAAGTACAAATTTTGAAAATTAGGTCATTTAATGACTAGAAGGAGGACCACGGCACTTTTTCTAGTGCTTCAAACTATTTAGTAAACGAGTCCTGATTAGCAAAAATTATTTTTGGTTTAATAATTTGGAAAAAGAAAGGAACCCCCCACTAAGTACCTCTTTTTTTTTTTTTTAAATTTATTGATCTTACTTTATTTGTACTCTTATTCACTTTTAGACTTTTCCTTACTTTCTTATAGGGCTTGAGAGTCGAAACCCATACCTAAAACTACATTATTCCCACCCCAATCTCCTAAGAAGGTGCAGATTCGAACTCCACCACCTCCCCCTTCCCATATGTCCCTCTAAGTACCTTATTGAATGAATTTTCCATCGTTTAAGAAAGAGTGCCCATGGGAAGTTTCCGAGTGTCGTGTCATGAATGCCTGCCGAGCAAATAAAAAGGGTTAATTTGCTCACAAGAGTTTTAGGAATTGATGTAGGTGTGAGGTTTGGGTGAAAAATAATTTCACATCAAACAGTTAAAATATGAAAGAAAAATTATTGATAAACTGAAGGTATGAGTTGAGCTGAAGGGGTCATAAGTTCATTTAGATATGTCGGTGGGTTAGAAATTCGAAGTTGCACTCTTCATATCTCGTTCGAGATATTGAACTTCCATAAGTAAATGATGGGAAATTTTTATGCAATTTTATTTCACGCCAGCACAAGTTAGACAAAATCTACAACAGATGAAAATTTATAAAGGGGTTAATTGATGAGTTTGGGGAAAAAAGAAAGTTTGCTCGTCAATTTATTTTGTTATACATTATCTTTGTTTTTGTGTTGGTGTAAATTACAAGTCAAACTCCGAGGGGTTCGGTGAGTGGTGAGAACAACTCCGAATGATTTGTCGGCAGAAGCTACAATTCCATTGACTAAAAATGATATTTTACCCAGCAATTCTAAGTAGTTATTCGTCAACCATATGTTATCTAGTGAAAGAATATCTAATTCCAACGGAAAGTCAAACTTCCTCATTATTATCTATATTGTCAAACGTTGTCCACTTCAAATTGTATGTAAGTTTTTGGCCCTTAACCCTCATCTCTCTCTAGTACGCACACTAAGAGGATAGAAGCTTTTTTCTTTTTCTTTTTTTCTGTTAAAAAGGGCAAATATGGAATTATGATTGATAAGTGAGGGCAAGATGAGAAAGTGACAATTGTTCATTAATCTGAGGAGTTGAATTCTGAAAATACTACTTCTCAATGCACTTCCCTTATCGAGCTAAAAATTTTAGAGAACTTTAAAAATAAAATTACCTGGCAGAATGCCTTCTACAAGTCATAAGCTTTGTGGCCAAGACGACACTTAAGTCGTAAGCATAATTCAAAACTGACTTAAGTCTGCCGCCACTTTTTTTTTTTCGAGTGGGACACTTAAGTCTTGCGCCTCGGCGACCCTTCTTGCCGGAAATCCCACGTGCGCAATATTTTATTATTTTTTTTTGCTACGTGGCTCATGGGAGCTCAAATCGGCATAAAAATTAAAAAAAAAAAATTAAAAAAATTAAAATTTTTAATTTTAAAAAATTTTAAAACTTTTTTTTTAAAAAGAAAATTTTAAAAATTTTAATTTTAAAAAATTAAAAAATTTTAAAAAATAAGAAAATTTTAAAAATTTTAATTTTAAAAATTTTAATTTTAAAAAATTTTAAAAAATTTTTTAAAAAAGAAAATTTTAAAAATTTTAATTTTAAAAAATTAAAAAATTTTAAAAAAGAAAATTTTAAAAATTTTAATTTTTAAAAATTAAAAAAATTTTAAAAAAGAAAATTTTAAAAATTTTAATTTTAAAAATTTCAAAAATTTAAAAAAAATTAAAAATTTTTAAGAAAATAATAAAATTTTAAAAATTTTAATTTTAAAAAATTTAAAAAAATTAAAAAATAATAATAAGAAAATTTAAAAAATTTAAAAATTAAAAAAGGGGGGAGGCGGCGGCGGCGGAGGTGGCGGTGGTGGGGGAGCCGGCGGTGGCGGCAAGGGAGCCGCCCGTTCGGCCTCCCACTCCCCACTTTTTATAATTTTTTTTTAATTTTAATTTTTTAAAAAATTTTCTTAATTTTTAAAAAATTTTAAAATTTTCTTAAATTAAAAAAATTAAAATTTTCTTAATTTAAAAAAAAAATTAAATTTTCTTAATTTTTTTAATTTTTTAAATTTTCTTAATTTTTTAAAATTTTTAAATTTTAAAAAATTTTAAATTTTTAAAAAATTTTAAAAAATTTTAAATTTTTAAAAAATTTTAAAAAATTTTAAAATTTTAAAATTTTCTTAATTTTTTGATTTTTTTAATTTTTCTTATTTTTTTAAAATTTTAAAAATTTTAACATTTTTAAAATTTTTCTTAATTTTAAAATTTTTAAAATTTTCTTAATTTTTAAATTTTTAAAATTTTCTTAATTTTTAAATTTTTTCTTAATTTTTAAAATTTTTCTTAATTTTTAAAATTTTTCTTAATTTTTAAAATTTTTCTTAATTTTTAAAATTTTTTAAATTTTTCTTATTTTTTTTAAATTTTTGAATATTTTAAATCTAATTTAATTAATTTATATACTATTATTTACACGTAGACGTGAAACGGCGTCGTTTTTGCATTTTCTCCGCCACGTCGCGTGCAAACGACGCCGTTTGGGACCGAGCTCGCCGGAAAGTCGCCACGTCAGCTATTTGGCCGGATTTTCGCCGGAGTGGCACTTAAGTGTCCCATTTTACTCAGATGATGGCACTTAAGTGTACCATTTTAAAGTTATGGCGCTTAAGTGTCTTTTGCGTCGGGCCAAGTTATGGCTTCCAGGGTGTCCCAGCTCAAAATTACCTATTTCAAAAGTGAGTAAAAAATTTTGCATTTGCCCAAAGAACTTTTAAGGCCTGCCTCTTCAAAATACTGAATTAAATGCAACCTAAACGACGCTCCATTTGCAAAGACGAAATACAGAGGGAGAAAAAAATCGGTAGAGAATGAAAATGTCCAATCTATGAAAACAATTAGAGAAAGTATAGGGGAGGAAAACATGAAGAGCAGAATTCTGCGGAGCCCAACCATTTGCGATTATCAGGGGCGGGTGGAGAAAAGGTCATGGATATGGGCACATTGACAAGCCCAAATTACAATATTGTCCTTGCTCCTTTCGAAAAATTACAAGACAAATTTCCTTAGATAAATTACACGTCAGTCGCATCATTACTTTGAAACTTGAGGTATTTTAACATAAACTTGGAAAAAGCTTCTGAGGAACAATCAAGGACTTATTCCAAGTTTCATTTATTAAATGACTAGTTAGGGATGAATTGGTGACGACCCCCGATGGTCGATTTACAAAAATTGAAAATAAAAGGTTGTGAGAGAATATTAAGTTTCTGAGAGAGAGAGAGAGAGAGAGAGAGAGAGAGAGAGAGAGAGGCGTAGCTGTTGGTTCTGCTTGATTTCTTCTTCATTTGCATTGCAATGCCACCACGCTCGAGTTTCTTCTTTTGATGGTTTTTCTTTCTGGGCGTTTCCGTGAGAAAAGCTTTTTGCCTTTTGATGCAGAAATTGCTCGGTCCCCTGGAGTTTCTTGTGCTTTGTTCATGTCATTTGAGAGTTGATCGGAAAAGAAAGGGACGAGGTAAAAAGTCGATGGGTTGGAAACAATGCCTTGAGCCAAGGCCTTGCATTTGAACTATTTGACCAAATGTCACAATCACGGAACACTCAGGTTTTTACAACTCCATAGTATGGAAAACAACGAATACTAGGTTGCTAGATTCAATCCATCCATCATTATAAAGTGGGGCCTTCCTATGTAGTGTCTCACTTAGCAATGAGAGTAGTGTTCCTTCCGCAATGCTTATTCATTTTTCTTCTTTGTGGATAAAAATTGAAATCGGTATTGTTATGGTTTTGTTAGATTGATATTCTTCTGCGAACTTGACTAATCAACCAGCCAAGACCTCTGGAGCAGTTCCTAGCGCAGATTCCACATTAGAAGTCCTTCAGCAAGTTGAGTAATTTCTAGCAATTATAACAAAAATTATGCTACAGATAATGGAGTTGAAGCCATTAGTGGATAGTCTTGAGAAGGAGAGAGATTTCTACTTTGACAAATTCGGAGATATTGAGATCTTGGGCCACTATCCTGAAATAGAATGCCTACCAGTAATGTTCCTATCAAGTATTATTTCCAGGCACACTAGCCCTTTGTTTACAAGCATACTTGTTTTGTTCATCTCTGTTACTATCTAAATGCTAGTTACTTATTAACTTCTACCTTGGCAGATTGTGGGAACAATAAAGAAGATATTTCATGCAGCAGGTGATGATGCATCAGTTGTGGCAAAAGCTCAAGCCATGGTGTCGCTGCACTAGAAATAGGAGAGTTACTGATTCCCATTACCAATGTTGCCGAAGAAAGAACAAGCTCAGATACTCACAAAAGGAAAAGTATCATAAACCCGGAAGGTAATGCTGCCGCTAGTACTTTGTCTTCTCTGAGTTAAAAGATTTTGGACACTTCGGATGTGCATTCTAGTGGGTCATCTCTCATGACTTACTGACTTCCCATATTTGGATGCATTCCTTATTCGTAAGCTTGAAAACAACTTCTGGTGTACTCTCCATTAAAAGATATTTAGACAACTCTACTTGTGCAAAAGCCTATGTAATTTCAAAGGGTTCTAACCACAGTCAACATGGCAATTTGTAGTCCATTTAGGGTCGGAGTTTTTGTACTCCTTTGAGCTTTAGTTAGCTGGGAAAAGTGCTAAAAAAGTCATAAATCTTTTGTATTTGTGCCAATTTAGTCGTAAACCTTTTTTTTTTGTGCCAATTTAGTTCTAAACCTTTTTACTTAGTGCCGATTTAGTCATTTCCAGTCAATTTTGCCTGGATTTTGCTAATTGGATGTCGGCCGATTGACATGGGCTAATTCAATGCTAATATGGACAAATTTTAATAATATTTTAATATTTTTGAATTTTTGAATTTTGAATTTTTATTTTTTTCCTCCCTTCCTCCAGCTAGTCGTCGGACCTTGGCAACGGTCAATGAGGTCAACCTCGCTGGACCTTGCCCTCATCGGCCATCTCGCCTAGTGGCTACGAGGGCGGCCTCGTGCATGGCCGGCGAGGCTCGCCGATGGCCGGCAGGCTCGCCTAGGCTCGGCGATGGTGGCCTAGCGCCGCCCAGCTACGAGGGCGACCTAGCAGGGCAAGGTGGCCGGCGAGGTCACCTCGCTTGCCGTCGCCTCTAGTCGGTTGGCGAGGTTCGGCGATCGGGCTGGAGGGGAGGGAAGAAAGAAAAATAAAAAGAAAAATAAAAAAATTCAAAAATATTAAAATATTATTAAAATTTGTTCATGTCAACACCCATTAGGCCATGTTAGCTGACCGGTGTCCAGTTAGCAAAATCGGCCAAAATTGGCCGAAAAGGATTGAATCGGCATTAAGTAAAAAGGTTTAAGACTAGATAGGCACATATACAAAAGGTTTAGGACTTTTTAAGCACTTTTCCCTTAGTTAGCTAATTTGATCATGAAGTAATTACATATATCTACAATGATTTCACATCCCTTACAAAGTTCATGGTTGTTTGTATTATGGAGTACCACATTGACGGTGCCATGTTTGGACATGTTTCATAGGAAAGACTGGCGTGTTGATGCCATGTTCTATGCATATCGTTTGCATGTTTGGTTTGTGACAAGGTAACATAATTTAGGATTGTTTGATAATGTATTGTCTATCCTGGTTGGTGCATCTTTATGAGTTCTTCAATGATGAGTAGACGTATTATCACAATTGAATTTTTTCAATTTGCCCATTGAGAGTTTTGAAACTTAGTTTTTTGATTTCATCTACTTCTTGCATATTATTGGTGGGTGTTAACCGTATTTGTGATTGTCTAAAAATACCCTTTTTAGCTCGACTTACTACATCATCCAAGTAAGGAGCAATCTCTTTTATAATAATATCATTTTTACAACTTTGAGTTCTTTACCATGTACATTTTTTTAGTGACGACATTTGTTGACATATGAAAAATACCAAAAAAAAAAAAAAAAAAAAACGAAAGATCTCAATACGGGGAAATCAACACATTAGGGTCGATGGTATTCCAATGATCATCATTTCCATATTACTATGTACACTTGCCATTGGAACATTCCAAGTTCAAATTCAACCAAAAATAACAAAAAAACTAAAGAACCACAAAATCTTTTATCAAATCATCGCGAACAACCACGGTTGATCTATGAAATTGGACTATCACAACTCCAATTACTTCCTAACTTTGTAGAGACTCCAACAGCTATCTCAAAATAACAAAAAATATGAAATTACCTATACACCAAAATTTTAAGAAAAGTTTAAGGAAAATGACACTGGACTCAGAAAAATATCAAGAATTTCTTCATGAAATTAAAGGATGATCACAGCCATCCTTTCCATTGACTTAAACTGGTGCTTCAACCTTCGCGAGGCAAAAGCAAAGGCTACTATCCACTCTGAAGGACCAAAGCTGGATGATGACATCCTTTATGAGTTCATTCCGCTCATGAGGATGCGCGACCGCATTCCACCTCTCTGTCAACACATAAGAAAAATTTTTGCTCATGTAATTCCACTTCTTGAGTTGCAATCCGTGAGATACTTCAAGACATGGCTCAATGAGGGAAACCTTAATGCCCTCCTTCCTATCTAGGATTCGGATCTCTTCTTCGCTCAAGAAACCTTCCCTTATCTGCTTCTTGGGTATAGAGAGCCTACTTTGGCCCCGGCTCATGTCAGTGGCAGTAAGTGTCTTCTCCACAACGAGTGTCAAATCCCGACCACGCATTTCCCGTATTTTGTCCATGTACTTTGTCGGCAATTCGCTCGGTCCGGTTAGAGCCGCAAGATCCGTGTTCTGAGTTTTCTTGGGTTTCTTGGAAACTCTAACCGATTCTTGGGTTTCGGTGGAATCGACTGCCCGTGACTGCTTCTTGTTTCGGACAACTGGATCAGAATTTAATTTCTGGGCTTGGAATGCCGGCCGTCGGGCCCTTGGCGATCTCTTCTTCCTAACGATCCATCCAACAACGGTCGGCCCAAAAGTGGCGGTCGCCACGCTGAACTTCTTCTCATCATCCTGATGGAAGGCGGAAGAAAGGGCGAGACGGAGCTTTCCCTCGGAGGCCAACGAAGCTGCGTCCGCCAAGAGATGAAGAGATGAGAGATCGAGTTCCATCCCTCTCTCCCCCTTCGAAAGAGGGTTCGCACACTGAAGACAGACCATCGCCGCTGGAGCACGCTGCTTCCCCCAATGTCGCCAAGTATCGCCAAGTGATGACAGAGATGAAAAGACAAAGAGCGTTGACTGTGGGTTTTCGCAGAGAGAGACAGAGAGAGAGAGCGACAGAGAGGGGGGCGGAAACGGAGGAGGGAAGAACAGACGGATAAGCGTGGGGATTTTAAAGGGCAAAAGGCAATATTTAAATAAGTTGAGAATTCCGAGTGGAGCTTCTTTTCGGATCACTGGGATAATACGTGTGTTTCAAATTAGAAAATATTAGGCTTCCTGCGTGGTTCAACGGGTGATGCTAATGAAATAATCTGTTGTTAATCTCCGAATGGTTGTCCAACTCTGAATTTGTCACTAAGAAATTGTACCTTGATTTTCAATTACGCGCATACTACAATTCTCCGGATTTTTATTACATGTGTACGCGAATGGTTGTCAGCCCACTTCATTGGCTCCAATCCTCATCGGGATTTATCATCCTATTTCGATCCCCATTCGCAGTCTACATATACACTTCCAAAAGGCTCTGGCATTCGGTGAAAGGGAGGGGAGGCTCGGTCACAAAAACAGAGCATGATTTTGGGTGTTGCCAAGAGCTCATAAAAATATTCTCCTGATTTCTCTCATTCACTGGTCTTCCTCTTCGTTCTCAGTTGCCAGAAAGCCGCCATCTCCGTCGATTTCTTCCGCTCCCACCACCGCGCTGGAACTCCTTTTTTCTGCCCTGTTTTATGGCTGCGTTTTTGAAGTACTTTGTTCTCATTCGAAACTCCTTCACCGGCGACGATATTCATTGAAGACACGTCCAGCACCTCCGCTCTCAGATCTGCGCCCTGGCCGACGCTAGAAATCCAATCACCAAGGTAAAATCCATTCGCTCTGTTTCTGTCGCTTACGAATGAAACAGAGGCCATGACCAATCTCCAGTAAAAATCAAAAAAATTAATCCATTTATAATCCTCTATTGATTGGGTTAATGGATCGTTCAATTGGAAATGATAACAGAATGTATAAGTAGTTAAAAGGAGCTCTAAAGTGCATATGCATATAGTATACTGCCGTATTACCTTATTTCCTCTATGAGGTAGAAAGAAAATTAAAGAACCTGTGAATATCGGCAAAAGTACAATTATTGTTAACCAAGGAAAATAATTCGTGGTAAAGACAAAATATACTTGGACAAAAAAACCCGTACTCGATAAAAAAAAATTATTTATTTGATGTTCATGAGAAAATCGGTTGTGATTGAAGCTCCTTTAGTGTATTGAACGTGTGCTGACGTTGTTGTGATGATCTGAAGGTGAATCGTCACTTTATATTTGTGTGTAAGTTCACTTATCAAAATGCGTATCGCTCGTTTGATAAAATGCTCGAACTAAATAAATAAGGATGTGCTTCTATTCGACCCTTTTACTGAAAATCACACTACCCCAATCCAACCTGTTCATGGCGCATTGAGGCCTCATTTATGGATCGTCAATTGTTGGAATATGATATTCATTTTTCATTGAATTGGTGTTATGATTCTTATCGTTGGTATGATTCTCTTCGTCCGTATGGTCGGACAGGGTTGGTACTGACTTATGAAATTAAAAGTCACTTGATAGCTTTGATAGAGAGAGGTTAGGCATAGTGATATCTAATTCTCGTGCTATCCTTTAACACTGTTCTTAAGGGAGTGAGGCGTCATCACCAATCCCGGCATTCAAAAATTGATAAAGCTAAGTAGTTAAAGTATTCCAACTTACAAAAATCTAATTAAAAGAATAAGCGGGGCAAAGTAAAAACCCAACCATTATGTGAGATGTAAACAGAAGGAAGATTTTGTTGGAAAAATATGACTTTGAAATGGGTAGTACAATGAAATCAGATCGAGTAAAACAACTCGGACTTTGAGGCGTGATATCACTTTCTTTAAGGATTTATTTGCCCCATAACGTTGCTAATGGTCACCGGCAAAAATCCTCCAGGATACAACAAAGTCTCGGATGAGAATACGAAATAGCAATTATAGTATTTCTCCGGGGTCTCTCTAGGAAAACAATCGAAAAATTGGCTGCAGTTTTTCAGAGAGAAGACTCGAAAATGACCACTCTTTACTTTCCGAAAATTGACAAGTATATATATGAAACAGTCTTGCAACTCTTCGTGAAAATTGCGAACAAACACGTCTTTAGAAAATTGTTCGGATAAACAAATGCGACTCTTTGGAAGAAGTCGAAAAATGAACAATTGCAATCCTTCGGAAAAATTAAAACCGAATAAGTAATTTTCCAAATGTTGTCTTAAAAAGATACAAATAAAATTCGGAATAATTTAAAAAAAAAAATAGAATTTCGAATTTTCATTTATATTTCATTTCCGAAATTCTCAAATTAAAAGGAAACATTTGAACTAAAATAAAAAATAAAAAATAATATAAATAAAAAATAAATAAAAAGCAAGGGATTAATGCTAATTAAACCGCGGGCGCGAGCGTGCAATTATTCGCGCACCCGCACGCGGGTATGGTGGAGTCTAGCCCCACCTAATCACTCCTTTAACTACAAAAAGGAAATCCCACATTTTTAAACTGACCCTCCTGCTCCTACCTTTTCTATGTGGGACAAAGTAAAAAGCACTCATTTTGTTTTAACAAACAAAATTCCAACAGATTTAGTCCTAATTGATCTTATGGATTCGTTCATGGGACGATGAATGAATATTTCTTTGTCACTAAATGATCCCTAACATGTAACTATTACATGATTGCTTTAGGGCATATAGCTAATAGCAGCAATAGCTCATATCCTATGTGACCAAGCTGCGGGAAGCTGGGATCAAGTTTAGTAAGAGGAAGTTAGATAGACATCCAATTCAATGACGGGATCCTCTGGATCCCCTGATCTCTGATCCACAATAATTTGAGGTTGCTCTTCCTCAACTTGATAGCTTTGAGCAATCTCACTTTGATCACAACAACGACATCACCTTACCTTGTATGTAATCTTCATGGAAAATTTGATCAACTCCTCCGAGGAGGTCAGGTACCTCCACTACTGTGGTATAACGGAGCGCTGGCTTAGGAGCGACTTTGTGGTCACTGACCTCTTCAACCAGCTTTGCCACAAGGTATTCTTTGACATCAATGACAGTTATCTCTCTACCCTATTTGTCATGGTGACAGATACCACAACCCTCGGTGGAATTCTTGGAGAGT
Organism: Eucalyptus grandis; assembly: GCF_016545825.1. Taxonomy (NCBI): domain Eukaryota; kingdom Viridiplantae; phylum Streptophyta; class Magnoliopsida; order Myrtales; family Myrtaceae; genus Eucalyptus; species Eucalyptus grandis. The sequence goes on from NC_052620.1 coordinate 18,908,834, forward strand.
CAGTCTCAAGCACAATTACTTTAGCAGTCCCTCTCTACCCTATTTGTCATGGTGACAGATACCACAACCCTCGGTGGAATTCTTGGAGAGTCAGTCTCAAGCACAATTACTTTAGCAGTCCTTGGGCAATAATTTCCATCATTGCTGCTTTCATTTTGCTTATGCCTTCTTTCGACTGGATCGCAAGCCAGGAGGACCCGCGACGTTGATCCGCCTAACGCCGCCCAAAGCACGCGGAAGCGCAGGCGACCGGATCGAATCGGACGCTTCGCCGCTCCACCTGACGACCTGTGAAGTTTTGACGCACATCCGTGCCTCCACAGCCGCACCACCGCCCTCACCGAGCCCTTGTTGCGTCCCTACTCATCATCGCACCTCACCCACGACCTGCAACTCACCCCGCAGCAGCCCACTCGTCACCGTCTTCTTTCCGGCGACCCCGTGCCCAATGTTGCTCGTCACCCCTTGATGCCCGCGCCAGTAACCCACGTTGCTTCGCGACCGCTCGGTGTCCGACACCCCTCTTCCTTGTGACAGTTCTGCAGCCATTCTGTGCCCGCTGCCATGGCACCATCGCCCTCGATGCCCCTCACCGTTGCTGCTGCCAGCCCTCACCGGAGCTCCGATTCCAGTCATCCTCCATCCGGTGTCAACCAATCTGCTGCCCTCTTTCCTTAGGTTATTTATTTTTCTTTTTGTTTTTCATTTATTTTATGTTATTTTATTTTATTTTTTAAGTTTTGCTATTATTGTACCAATTGGAATATTGTGAATTGATTTTCGTTTTATTGTAGGCATTATCCGTAGGGGTTTTCCCTAAAATTATTGTAATTATTAATTTGACCCGTAAGATGTCGGGTCATTTTTTTAATTATATTAATTATTGGGATTTGTTGATAGTACTTTAATTTTTGAATCAATATAATTATTAATTTGATCCGTAAGAATTCGGATCAGATTTTTAGTTATTTTGAACTCTTTGTCGTGATAATTATGGTTAGGATAATCGTTAATTTGACTTGTGAGATAACAGGTTATTGTTTCGATTATTTTAATTCTTTATTTGATTGAATGTCTTGATTAGTTTAAATACAATGTTTATTTGATAATTGCTTGTTTTGGAGAACCACTAAAAAAATCCAAAAAAAAAATATTTGAATTAGGATTCAGTTTGTTTTGGAATATTTCTTGTTATCTTGCATATCTAGAATAGGGATTTTATTTCGAGTTTAGAAAAATATAAAAACAAAAAGTGCATTCATTTAGGTTGTTAGTTTTTTTTTAAATTTAAATTGCACGTTTAATTATTTGACAATTGTGAATTTCGAATTTTATAAAAATAAAAACACAAAAGAATCGTCATGTATATATCATGTAGAATTAGGGCATTCTTTGTACGTCATGGCATCTTAGGATAAAATTGCATGTGTCATTTTAAATTCACTTCATTATTTAGAATAGATTGCATTTTTTAGGATAAAAAATCATATGCACGTCATATAGAATTAAGTTCATGAAATGCACGTCATTTAGTGATTGTTGTTAAGTTCATTATATTAGGAATTGCTAATCATTAGACTAGGTCATTTAATAAATGTCGCGTGACATATAGCTTGCATATGAAATTGCATGTTACATGTCATTTTAGTTGAAATAATTTTGTATATCATTGCATTGCATTGTATGTCATTAGAATTAGGTCATTAAGATTGCATTTAATTATTGCATTTCTTCATGTCATATAGTTTAGGTCATGTAGTTAAAATGCATGTTTTTATGAAAAAAATTCTAATTTCAAGAAAATCCAAAAATTGTTTGCTTTGTGTGATGCAATTTATTTATTGAATGCTTGAGCATCCGTGTGGTCACTTTTTGCATGATAGTAATTTAGGTTAAAATAAATCAGCTGACTGCAAAAAACATTTTTGAAAATAAAAATAATGGTACCGAAAGGGCATTAGAGAAATCTAATGTAACCAAGTCCCCGTACCATAGTCTCTGGTTCGTAGGAGTAAAGTAATTCTCCCATTATTTTACTTAGGTGTCTAATCGACCTACCATAAACTGATTAGTGACGACTCCTAAATAAAATCCATTTGCATGTTAAGAAATTTGAACCTAAGTCGCGAATTGGTATGGGTTTAGGAGAGCCCAAGTTAAGTCTAGGCTTAACAATCCATTAGCCAAACCTTAGGTGATTCACACTCGAAATTTAGGTCGCGACAGCTAGCCTGCAATCTTCAAGTCTTCCTAGATTTCCTGATTGAATATTGTGAAATTCAAGACAACATCAGCACGACCTTCTATTGAAATTGGAATCTATGGCTACTACAGGTCGGGTTCTTGATTTCTGCAGTTGATTTCTGCAATTTTTGGGATTAGTTCTCACTCACTTTTCCTCCCAGGGAAAATGCCCTTAAAATATTTTACACAGAAGTTTCATTCAAAATTAAAACCGATTGCCCTTTCTTTTACTTCTTCATTGCATTGGATATAGAGTTGTAAGCTACAGAAAAGAAAGTAGCTAATATGTAGTTCTGATAAGCATCAGTTTTGGCAGCGATTCGAGTCCCGTTGGAATGTCCATTTAGTTTGTATGAAAATAGATTCTTTCAATCAATTCCTAGAAGCCTTGTGCCATTGGAACAAACCTCAAAGCCTCCTAACAATTCCACAAGAACTTTAAAGCAGCTTTCCGTTAACCCCTCCCATCTTAAATAAGCAGAATTCGTGGGACAGAACATGTAATGTGAACTCATGAATGGCAAATCAAGAGAGGGAGGCTGACATTTCCATTTCCTCCCAGAGCAGAAATAATCTTAGAGCGTGCATGGTTGCACTTTTATTTTTTGTTCATGAACAGATTTTCTGTTTTTTTTGTTCCTAGGAACAAAAAAAAAAAGAACAGAAACGCGTTTGTTTGCATTTTTGTTCCAAATCTATTTTTTTGTTCCCGGGAACAAAATTGGAACATAAACAAGAAACAAAAAAAAAACTTATTTCTTATTTGTGGAACAATTTTTAAGAACAAATTTTCTCTCTCCTTCCTTTTCTTCTCTTTTTTTTTTCTTCTTCTTTTTTCTTTGGCCGGCGACCGGCCGTCGAGGGCCAGCGAACTTGCCGGAGCATCATCAGCCCCCGGTGAGGCTCGGCGTCACTGGCGATGGCCCGGCGAGGTCGAGCCTCACCGGTGGCTAGGCGAGCTTGGGCTTGCCGGATTTGGGCAAGGCCGAGCTCGCCCGGCCAAGGTGAGGCCGAGCCTTGCCCGCGCCGATGACGCTCGGCCTAGCCTTGGCTGGGCGAGTTGGGGCTCGCCTAGATTTGGTGAGGCTAAGCCCGCCCAACCATGGGCGAGGCTCGGCCTCACCGGGCCACCACCAAGCAACCGGTGGCTGGGCGAGCTCGGCCTCGCCGAATCCGGGCGAGCCTCGCCGTGGCTAGGTCTCGCCGGCCCTCGTCGGCCGGTCGCCGACCATGGCCGAGGTCGGCGACCGGCCAAAAGAAGAAATAAAGGAAAAATAAAGAAAAAAATAAAGAAAAATGGAAAAATAAAATTAAAAAATTAAAAAAAAGAACATAAATTTACTAAACATATTTCTATTCTTTTTTATTCTTGAAATAAGTTTACCAAACGCGTTTTTCTAGTAAAAAATTGTTTTACGGAACATAAATAATTTTTTCTATTTATGTTTTTTGGAATACTTTTTTAACAGAAATACAAATAAACGCGCCTTAGCTTCCAGCGGAAGGTCGGTGTCGAAACAACACCTTTACCTAGTAATACTATGGAATCCCCGCTTGATACCTTTGCAAGTACAGACATCCGACACTGACAACCATCCTCCGAGCACCAAGAGAAATCCAATAATACGCATGTGAGAGATCTTGGATCGAACTTATGCTGTGTATAGGGCCTGAGGCAAGGATAACAGGCGGATCCAAAGACTCGTAGATGAGCATAATCTGGTTTCTGTTTATACAGTTTATAATGAGGTGAAGTCAAGTGTAGCTTTGTTGTAGGAAGGATATTGATGACATAGACTGCTGTCATAAAGGCATCTACCCAATATTTCAAAGGTACTCGAGCATGATATAACATTGCCATGCCTAATTCAATCACATGTTGATGCTTCCTTTCAGAGATTCCATTTTGTTCTGGTGTGTAAGGGCAGGAAATACTCTGCTTTATGCCACACTGCTGTAAGTGATTATGAAGTTTGATATTAGTGAACTCGCCTCCTCCATCACTCTGAAATATTTTGATTTTGTGATCAAGTTGAGTTTCCACTAGCTTTTGAAATATGACAAAAACATCATAAACTTCTGACTTCTACCTCATTGGATATATCCAACTATATCGAGAAAAGTCATCCACAAAAATGACATAGTAACGAAATTGCTGAACAGATTGCACTGGTGCAGGTCCCCAAACATCACAATGTATCTTTTCTAGGGGAGCTTTAGATGTATAGTCTGAAGATGGGAAAGGTAAAGTTGAACTTTTAGCAATTTGACAACTGCTACACATGTTTTGAGCTTTTGAATTGTACTGAATGAGGTGTTGACTTCGTAGAAGTTTCACTGTTTTTAAACTGGTGTGAGCAAGCCTTTGATGCCAGACATCTTCTCCCACTTCCTGTTGAACCCGAGTGAAGTGTACTTCTGTAATTTTAGGATCCACTTGATACAGCCCCTTGATTTTCCTTCCTAGCTTCATTGTTGTATGGTTGTAATTGTCCTTCATATACACCCCATATTTATCAAAAATAAGAGAACAAGGATAGTCATCTGTTAACTTTGACACAGAAATGAGATTCTTTTTTATTTCAGGAACTATTAGAACATCTTTTAATGGTAATATGCATGTTTTTGTATGCAATATACCATTACCAACATTTGAAATCGACAAACAGGATCCATCTCCTATCATAACAGTGTCAGTACCACTATATGCAGAGTAGTCGTGAAGCATACTAGGTTCTGCAGTAATGTGAGATGTAGCTCCTGTGTCTGGGTACCATTCTGTACCATAAGGTTCTTCAATATGCATGGCTGCCAATGCAGTTGGTATTTCTTCTACTTGATATGAGTTGTCGAAACGATACCAACATTGAAGAGCTGTGTGCCCTGGTCTTTTGCAAATTTGACATTCCAGAGGACCATTACTTACTGGTTTTGAGTTCTGCACATACTTGTTGCCATTTGAGCTTTGTGGTGGATAGGAACTAACACCTTGAAACCTTTGAGAAGGATTTGTATATGGTCTAAAACCCTGTCCATAGTTAGACCAGTTGTCTTTAGTAACCTGATCTTCTTTGTGTTAGATTCGAGGTTATTCATTTGATATTGATGATTCCTTCCCGATCCAAAAAACACTTCCATTATTCCTTACGTTAGTAATTTGTCCTCTGCCATAGTTATGCCCACCTCGAATATTTTCTCTTTGGTTTCTGAAATTTGGCCTTTGCGGACTTATTCCAGTCTTTCTTTGTCGATAGTATGCTAGGTTAGTATTGTATTGATTTACAGAGTATGTTTGTAGTCTAGTCTCAAATCTTTCAAGTTGAGAAATAACCTCATCATATTCTGGTTGAGGTTTGAGACAAGTACATGGTTGTTCTAAAGCTTTCATATTCGATCCTAACCCTTCAAGGACTCCAAACATCCTGGTTATATCATCAACCGGTTTTCCAATAGCATTTAATTGATCACAAATGGATTTAAACTCTCGAAGATATTCACTCAATGGTCTGTCTCTTTTCCTGCAGGCTTGTAATTTCCCTCTTAATTCGAACTCCTTTGCTACAGATCTCTGTGTAAATCGATTTATAAGAGTTTGCCATACCTCGAATGAAGTCTCTAAGCCAATTATCAGACTTAGAATGTTCTCAGATACTGCTCCACTTATCCAGGATGAGATTAACTGATCAGTCTTTATCCAATCTAGATGATCAGGGTTTATTTCTTGTGTTTGCCTTCTCTCAAACTCAGCTTGTATCATTTGCACTGGAGGAGATGTTTCACCATTAATAAACCCGATTAAGTCTTGACTCTTTAGAAACCTATGAAATTGAGCTTGCCATAGTAGAAAATTCTCTTCTGTCAGCTTGATTGTAACAAAATTGGCTATATTCACATGAATCGGAAATGGATACTTCTGCACTCTGGTTGTCATTCTGTATATCGAGATACTTTGAAGATATGACCGAACAAGTAGGTAACCTTTGAATACCTAAAATCAAACCTTTGAATATCGATTATTTTGAACTTCAACACGATCTTGCTGTTGTCTTGATCATGCAGCTTCTGTACAAGCTTTCAGCAATGGAGAAAAAAGATCACGAACAACTAGGAAGACATGCTCTGATACCATATGAAGATACAGAACTCAAGAATGAATCTGTATATGAAGAAATGAACTCTGTACATTGATAGAACAGAATGATCAATACATCGAACAAGATTACTTCTCTTGACTTCTCTCAATCTATACAATCTACTGTATTTTTACTTCAAAGAAGAATGAAAGCAACTCAGAGAATTGGGAGAATGATCTGTTATATCTCCTTTTACAATGACGAAGCTTTATATATCTTCGTTCCAAAACCTCCTTTCAAACTGACTTAACAACCTTTTGTTGCGAGATTGAATCATCAAACTAACTATACTAATATATTGACACATGTACGGCTCTTGGCGTGGCTACGATCAATCTTCCTTTTCTGGATTGCCAACTCAGCTTCTTCACGGATCACCAGCTCAGTCTTTGTTTTTCTTCTTTGACTTCTTCATAGATCGCTGACTCAGTTTTTCCTTATTCCGAGCTCGCCCTGTTTCAGCTTCAGCTTACTTTGCTCTGTTCTTGCTTTAGCTTGTTTTGCTCTGTCTCTTTTCTTCCATCAGCATTTGTAGACTGTGGTTTTGACCTCTGTTCTTTAACAAAAGAAGACTGATGAGTTAAATAATTATTGTATCACATTCTCAATCTAGTGCAAAACAATGACTGGTTTTGAGTCAACTAGATGACAAGAATAATGCTAGTCAAAGATTGTCAAAAACAAAAAAGGCTATACATCAGGATGTTCGTAATGAAGGAAGCAAATCATAATAGGGACTAGGGAGAACCTGAGCTTCGCATTTTACCCTTGGAGTCAACTTTAAATAGTCAGTTTCAGTTGCTCCTTAAGAATAAACTCAGGCATCGACGTATAAATGGAAGGAAATACCATACATTGAAGCAGATATTATAAACACTGGAAACAGTATAATCATATGAAAAACGGCATTTTTACATCATGACAAGCATTTTTAAAACCAGTCTCGAGTCAAGCGACCGCTCTGTGATAGCAAATGCAAACATGAGATGAAGACAACAAACACCATGCTTCCACACCATTCGACTTTTGTCGCCAGATTTGAATCGTCATGGCTCCAGTGCTAAAAACATCACATTTTGAAACCTAATAACACCAATTTGACTGTTCTCTCGCCATCTTAGAACTACTTCGTCTTCCTCCAAGAAATCCAAATTGACGGCAAAAAATCATCACGCTGATCGAATCCTTCTGCGCTCAAAATACCTTGAAGTCAGAATACCTGGAACACACGATTCCACCTTTTTCCTCCAAAATGAAGCACTTCAAATCCACCAAATAAAATCGATAGCATATCGTAATGACAAAATACCAAAGGGCCCCCTAAAATCAACTAAACCTAGGAGTAATTCTTTAATTGAAAAGCATCACAAAACACTCCCGAAACATTAAAGACACCAGCTTTACCGATCTCACGCAAACTCAATCCCTACTATCTTCCACCAAGATCTCCAAACTTGAAGGCACGGGTTATTAACTACGACGAGTCTTTCCAACCCCAGAATACCAGGAACACACACACCCCCGCAATGACGATGATTAATTCCGCCAGATCTCATCAATAGCTAATTGCAATTACCAATTGGAAGTAAAATGGCGAAGCTATCCCAACCGTAATCCTACCAACACGTCAAACACAACTTTAGATATGAAAATTTATCTTATTTGGAGGAGATGTTAGTAAAATACACTGAAATGGTTGTGTATTTAGATATTTTTCCGTTTGGAAATAGAGGCACCGAAAAAAATAAAGGACGAGAAAAAAGAAAAGCCCGGAAAATGGGTTGCACGACTCTTTGAACCGACTCCATTCGAGCTTCTTCATTGCCCACATTCCTCCTCCGAAGCTTGTCAGTCGACTGTTTCTTTAGCTCCGTCTGTCGTCGTCGTCTCTTGCACGGCATCTAGCGCCTAACGGAAACACGGCCCACCTCCTGCCGCCGTCGTGGATTGCACTGCCCCGCTCGATAACTATGAGAGCGGTTACCGCCACCGCGTTCTTTCTTTGTGGATGTGGAAATGACCGAGGCTCTCCGGGAGGCAGAGCTACCATCACTCTCGGGCGAAGCGACCAGGTTTTGCCTCGTCATTCCGCAAAATCTCTTGAAGTTCGAAAAGTGAGGGTTCGCATATAGTTTCTCTTGTGGTCGAGCTGTGGCATTCTTCTTTGAGAGTTGCCCATTTGAGACACATGAATGTTACTGGATTTGTTTTATCATATGGAAAAGCGAAGTCCCGTGGTTTATTTGGTCGGTATGCTTGTGCTCTGTGTCGTCTTGTCGAGAGAGACATGCTGTTGGCACGCAGGGTTGACTGACTTTGGACTTTTTTCAGTCGAAAAATATGGAATCTCTAACGTAGTACAGAAAGAGAGCGACATCGAAGTGGACGTAGTCTGACCCTTTTGAATTCTTGTTTGTTACATGGGTCGCTTTCCAGGTGGTGAAGAGGGCAGGAGTAGTTTCAGATGCTTCATATGCTGATCCAGTGCCAGCCGTCGGAAGTAAACGCTCGGTAAGAGATGGATTAGTCTGTAATGCTGATAATACCCTGTTGCATGGAGGCAACCCTAGCAGTAAAAGGTCCTTTTATTCTAACGAGCCTTTCTTTTCCGGCTCTGCACTGGCTCGTTTTGTTCAAATTTTTTTAATCTATCTATACATCTTTCCGTGTTGGTCCTCGTCAAATCTGCTACTGCTGTTGATCCTGCAACCTTTACAATTCCCAAAACCATTGTCTTTCACTGTTAGTTTGTGTCAAGTAGAGTAATATGCCAATACGTTGGCACTTTGCAGATACCGAGGAGATATTTCCATGTCAAGTAGAGGTAGTAATAAAGTAAATTGGTAATTTACCTTCTCTAACTTTCTTGTGTTAGTAAAACTTCTGTTATCTTCATTTGACTGATGGCAGTATGTTCTTTTCTCCATTTTGGGAATTCTTCTTTATAGCATGAGTGGATTTGAAAACTACAAGTATTGGATGTTTGTATTAGCGCATAAATTTCCAGTAAATTTCCAAGGATGCAGCTAGATAATGACGCGTGTATAAGATGTTATCAATCCAAGGATTTTTGGATTTCAGGTACATATATCTTCATCAATTCTCGCAGCTCTGATTATCTTATTGTCGATAATGAGATAAGGATGTGGATTAGCTTTTGTGACCTGCATATAAGTATAACCGGATCAAATTATATTTTAAAAATGAAATCTTCCAATTTAATATTGCTGTACATCAAGGGAATAACTTGAAGTATTATTGAGCAGAAGTATATGAAAATGAACACGTACATTTTGTAATCACACTACCAAAAAGTAATTTTTTTGAAACTTGTATTTGTAAACGAAACCCACCGGTAGTCATAATCTCAAACATTTCTCAACATTTGCTGTCAGAGTAGAATCACCCGCATGGCAATCTACATTGCTTTCGTAACACTTTCATTATTGAGAAATATTTAAAGCGTGGACGAAGCCAATATTAATCGAAAATTTTAATGTAAAACTTATTGCTGAAACATAACCTTTAAAATTTGTATAATTAAAATCAAGAGTCATCATTAAAAAAAAAAAAATTCTTTTGTCCAAATACTTATTTGGGTTCATAAAAAAAATCGAGAACAAGATTTACAGAATTTTAAATTGAACTATTATTTTCAAACTTATTCAAAATTCTTGTGTTATTATTATTTTTCTTTTTTACTCCACATCTGGTCTATGATTTTCGCCTCCCTCCCCCACCTTCAACCTAAAGAGTGGCTCCATCCTTAATTGAGTTCTAATCATGATTGGAAGTGTTACGTTTATTCAATTGTAATTACTGATTACAACTTTAATTCAAACTATTCTGCATAAACAAAAACGTAGATTAACTTGCTATTATAGTTAATTCAACGTATTGTCTTAATTACATTCTCTTTGTTGTGAATTATTATCTAATTGTTTCGTTGAGAATGTTCACAAACGAAATATCTTCACCAAAAGTTAGCTCTTTGACTTTTTGTGTATTGGGTTCCATGTTGTTTCGGAAAGGAGGTAACTGGTTCTAACGACAATGGTTACTAACTAAGATTATAAATTCAAAATATCAGAAAATGAATCAAAAGTAAATGCTATTTAAAATGTGAATAAAAAGATGACAGTTGCCTTGTTTCCGTCCTTTTTTTTTCCGGACCTCAACAACAACTTCTCTTCGGCTATTTATTAGCCAGATAGAGCAAATAACTGCCCTGGCGGTTAGTGCTTCAAATTCAAATTATTATCGGAAAACTTAACATGCTATTCAGTAGCGGTGTTATATTATCCACAAAGTAATTGACACCGAGTGCTTCGGTAACCTATCTCTTTCTTATCGTCTTGCTTCCCAAATTGTGGTTGATGTCGAGCCATCGGTAATCGCAACTATGGTCATATTTGAACTCCCCCAAACCAACGTGCCCATTCTAAGCCCGGTGGGCCTTATCAGTTAATGGCAGCCTACGAAGTCAACTTTTGGTGTTAACACTAATTATAAAGTACCATGATTTGATGATTTCTACCACTCATCAGTCATAACCATCGAGTATGGGGTTATCTGAATTTCATAATAATGAGAACTATATTTGAAAAACAAGTTAATTTTAAGCATAATGTATTAGTAAAAACCATACGGAATTTTTGAAGTGCCAAATTGAAGATGTTCCCGTTTGCATTAGCAATAGCTATTCCCGTCGACTTATTTATAAACTAAAAAAGAAAGAGCAATTGTTAAATCAGGAGTGCTGAAAAAAATGAAAATGTCAACAACTTGCTCGGCCTCAGTCAAGAAGAAAAGAGAAACGAAGTTGAAATTTTCAACATGGAAGGAAGTACTTTCTTCTTTGAGATTTGCTCATTTGAGATATATGAATGTTGCTGGATTTGCCATATCTTATGGAAAAAGCGGAGCCCCGTGGATTATTTGGACGGTTTGCTTGTGCTCTGTGTCGTCTTGCGGAGAGAGGAATGTTTTTGGTGAGCACGGTTGACTGATTTTGGGCTTCATTAGTTGAAAACATGGAATTATTCAGTATCGCAGAGAAAGAGAGCGTTATCAAAGCGGATGGAGTCTCTCCTTTCAAGATTGCTTGTGACTCCGATTGGACCGTGTAGGTCAAGATTTTGATTTGCATGGATGGCTTTCCAGATCGTAAAGAGGGTCGGAGTTGTCTCAGTAAGAGAGAGGTTAGGGTATTGCTAACAAGGACCTAGTCGCATGGAGACAACCTTAGTACTAGTAGTAAAGGTGCATTTATTTTCACGGGCCCGTTTGACAGTTGAGATAAAATTCAGAATATAATAAAATTTAGTATCTTGTGTATGGTGTCTGTTCAAAATCAAATAAAATCGGATATAAGATGGTATAATCGGGATAAAATCATCTCATAGGGATGTGGGATAATAGTATGAGGATTTCTAAGTTTTATAATATGAAAGTCATTTTTTTGTAATAACAAACTTCTTAAATTAATAAAATTAAAATTTTATTCAATATAAATAATATTTGAATTTTGATATAAGAAATTCAAAATAACAAAAAATAACAATTTTTTTTTAGTCTAATCTTATTTTTATTTATATATTCAAATTTAATTATATTTTATAAAATAAATTGAATATATAAATATATTTTATTACATATTTGAGGTATTTTAATATTTTATGTATATTAGTACAGTTTACTCATGTTTTGTAGGTTGTGCTCAAAAGGCTAGCTCTAACTCGTGATTGATGCTAAGATAGATTTGGTTTATCAGCTTCAATGGCGATAACATGTTTCCTCGAATGATGCAGGAATTGATTTGGTTAAAGACAGGTTTAAGGTATAACAAGGTGCTTACCTAATTGTAGCTCGCTCTTCGCCTCTCCGCTGTAAACCCTTTTCTTAACATTTACTTTTTTGCTAGGCTAAAAAGAACCTTTAAATCTCTCCTTTTTTTGGCGGTAACTTAAGCAAATTCTGAGCAGCCTCCTTTTTGTGATAAGTCCAAACAACTGGCAAAAAGGTGCAGAGTGTAGGAGTTTGAGTTTGCAGGACTCCCTCTTCTCCTTCATCGATTTCTTCTCTGGACTCAGATATTGGACAGGGTGAAGCACAATGACTGATTTTATGACTCCCACATGGCTTCCTCGTGTGGATCCCACAAGATCAACCGTTGTAATTTACTTGGTTCATTAGACTGGGGTCAAGTTTATAAAATTTTCCCTCTCCTAGTCAAAAGATACATTTTCCATCACTATCAAGTACAATTGATTTGGGTGTGCCTTAGATCTCTCAATGAACTTCATTTCTGTGCCTCAAACTTGTGAGCTACTCTCACTGATTCTCTAAGGTTTATTCGTAATTTATCGCTTATAAGAAAAAAGTACTATTAATTTGAGTTGGAAGCTTATCTACCTAAAATGGATTTAGAGGGGAAGCATTTCTTAGTAAGGTGAGAGGAGTTCATCATCCCATCTATTATTATTCTTTCTAGTTTATTTTCCCTCCAAATTAAGTCAAATGAAACTTTCTAAAGTAGATAAAACACCATAAATCATTGTCATGCAGGTTGAGATGTGTCAGTTCATTTACATTTTTGGTCGATCAGTGTCAGTCAACAATTGAAAGTTGATAGTACACCTAATAAAAAAAAAAAAAGGTCAGAAGCATAGGAATACAGTGATCACATGTGCAATGACCCAAATGTCTATGAAAAGCTACAATATACAACATTACTCCATTAGTGGTGGGACTGAGGCTTATGTGAACATGAAATATCTTGCATCAACTAATAATTTCCCTTGAAGATGCGATTGGCGACCAAGTGGTGTGGCTTAGGAGGCATCAAACCTCTGCCCCAACCTCAATTTGTATTCTTTCCTTTTCTATAAGAAGACTTCAACTAGTGGAAAAGATAAGCGTACGCGTGTAATTTTGTCTTTTGCCAAACATAAAATGCAAATTGAGGTCTCTCGTGAACTTCCCCACCAAATATTACATAATTCCATTGTTTCCAATTACAGAGTTGAACAAGTGGGAATTTATTTTAATAACGATTAACAAAACTGAGAAGGGGACGTGGGAAGTATGATAACAAGGAATCAAACCGCCTATATGTAGAAGCATTTACATCATCCTCAAAAGGTATCATCTAACAAGTTCCCATGGTCATCCCATGGATTTAAATATCTCGCGTGAGAACTTCAAAATAGTGCGATCGTATCATTTATTTAATTTGGGGAGGAGGAGGCACGAGATTGTCTTGTGGCAAATTTGTAATAAGTTGGCCATTGGAATCGCGGAACTACTAGTGCATGACTAAAAAGAGGAAGAAAGTCAATGGGTCAAGATTCAATATAAAGGGCCATCGCGTAGGACAACTCGACGCACATGGTACTACGTTGGACGTGTTGCATTCATTTAAAGATGTGAGCCCCAACCGTCTTTCGATCATTAATTTCAAGAAAAAGAACTTTATTGTGGTTTGTTCTTGCCATGCCTCGTTATATTACACATTATAAACATTACCACCGTATAAACCAATTAAATATGAATGCGAATCACGTTCATATTTGTAACCTTTCTTAGAAGAGTGGCTAGAGGAAAGGGAAACCACAACTACCAGAAAAAGAAAAGTATTACATGCATTGGTACACAACCGAGATGTTGTTTTATTTCTTCCGTTATATTGTCACATCCGAGTAATGCTAAATATACATTAAAAGCAATTTACAAAATCTATGGCAAATTGAAAGTGGACAATAAAGTAATTGAGTCATCTTCAACGTTCAATAGCAATTTGTCACATTATTTTGTATATCAATTCAGTAGCCCGGGCTTAGCATTTCTCCATTATTTAAGATCAACGTGATCCGTGAGTTGTGAAATTTTCATTCTTTTTCTTTTCTTTTTTATAAATGTTTTACCGTCACAAGATATAAATATTACATGAAAAACCTTCTCAACAAAGGGAGGAAGAACGTCTTTCATGCGTGAGTTATACGAACAGCTTAGGAAAATTCTTTCAAAATAGACCTTTAGAATGTTCGGTTAAGCACTTAATCCTAATTCAAATAATTTGACACTTGGAAACCATCTCCTTCAATCTTGTTGACCCAGTCCACTGTCAATTATTCTAGCTTGCATCAGAACCAAACATTATCTTTAGCTCGCAACAAAATCATAGCACAATCAAAATATCCACATAATACACAGGAATCGAACAATATGAACTAGAGTACAATCAAAATATCCACATGATAAACAATTCAAGATTAATGCAAACGTTATCTCCTCTAGTGGTTATCAATTCTTTTGTTAATATTTATCACTAGTGATTGTAATAGACACCAAATTTAAAGAAAAATTATACAATTCTTCAATCTTCTCTTTTCTCTATTTTCTGCATCCTTATCTCTGTCTGATCTTAATCCCGCATCTTATCTCAGTGATAAATGGAATAATGATAATTCATGGGCATCATCTTTATTTCCCGAACATGCGTATTCTCGGCGTAGGAAGAAGGGAATTTAGAAACATAGGAAATGCGATTGACGATTAGATGGACGCGTGAATAAACATCATCCAAAAGTCGAACCTGATTTGTCATCTTGCTTTGGTTTGGCCAAACGTTGACAAGGGAGGTCACACAACGTTCCTTCACTATGTCTGTGTCCAAATAGCTTATCTTTGCAGTGGTGATTGATAACCCGAATATATAATGTGGTCCCTAAACTTGAACTCAATATGCTATATCATTTATGAATTTTTAATTTATTCAACATGGTTGATGACCTTTTTATACGTATTCAATCTAGTTCATGAACTTTTGATATATACTCAAGTCTATGCATATCTCAGGAGGCCAAACATTCGAGTCATTGAAGAATGACCTCAAACTTTTCTTGTATAGCACATTTATCATTTCATGTCAATTATGTCACACACATTCATCTTCTATGCAGTTCATCTCGTTCTATATGAACTTGAGATGGGAGCATGCACACATCTTGGTCAAAGAGAGAGATGAAGAAATCAAAACTTCCTAAGCAGCTTCTACGAGAGGTCAGATGGGCATAGTGGTGTCCTTAAACGCTGCTCTTAAGGGAAGTGAGGCATTATCACCAATTCCTGAATGCATATTGCTACTACATTTGAATATCTATTTCTCCCACTGATAATTAAAATATTTGGCCCGTTAAAATCTTATTAAAAGGCTAAAAGGGCAAAGTAAAAACCCACCCATTCTGTGAGATGTAAACAGGCGGACTATATGTAAATGTGTTTCCAGTTGAACATGAGAGGTGTCTGATTCCTTCCACAGCCAGTCCCATAATTGTCGCTCGTGTTACAGGTAAGGTGGGGCAGTTTTTTAATCACAGTTTCACATTATCAATATGATGACGAAATCGACGTGACATCATATGGGCTAGAATCTCACAAAGCTCATTCCGAATCTCGATGTTGAAAAAAAATCCCTCCCTTGTTCCAATATCCCTAGAAATTAAAAATCTCTCCCTTCTTTCTCTTGGCTTAGCATCACTTTAAAAATCACTACCCAAGAAAGGAAAAGAAAGAGAAAATTAGACCAATTCTTCACAGAAATGGCTCGTCTCTTCAATTTACTGTCTTCAATTCCTCGCAAGATGAAAAGATCTGTGAAATTACTCCGGAAGAAACCGACCTCCAATGCATCCACAGAATTAGTAAATCAGCACCCCCACCAACAACAGCCTCGGGATGACCAGGTTCCCGTGCCACCGCAAGAACCATTTGTGGCTTTCCAGAATGAGGTTGAGAACAACGGGGGCAAAGTCGTATCCAAAGACGAGTCGGGGACGCCCGAGTCCAAATGGGTCATCTCCATCAAAGAGAACCTGGAGCAAGCTTGCCAGGACAACGAGGCACGCTCTTGGCCAAAGCTCTCCATTTACAAGATCCCGAAGTATCTCAGGGATGGCCAAGACAACGCCTATGTCCCCAGGATCGTCTCCCTCGGGCCGTACCACCACAATGAACCGCAGGTCCGTCAGATGGAACGGCACAAGTGGCGCTGCCTCCAACGCATGCTCACGCGCAACAGTCATAAAGTAGGCCCCTATCTAGACTCTATGAAGGAGGTCGAGGAGAAAGCTCGCGGCTGCTATGAAGGGCCAATAGACATGACCAGCGAGAAGTTCGTGGAGATGATGATTCTCGACGGGTGCTTTGTGATCGAAATTTTTCAGGGATATGCCAAGGGGTTTGAGAATCTCGGCTACCCTCCCAATGACCCTATCTTCTCGATGCGGGAATCGATACTTCAGATCCAGCGAGACATGATCATGCTCGAGAATCAGATCCCGCTCTTCATACTCGATCAGCTGCTCCAACTCAGCGAGCCCGACCAGAAGAGGTGTGTGCCCGATCTTGCACTAGAGTTCTTCGGCCCTCTAAAGCCCACTGGCGACCCTCAGACCAAACCTAGTAGCAACAGCCAGGAGTTCGCCCAATTACCCGACCATGGGAGGTTCCATTGCCTTGAAGTGTTCCGGCTGAGCCTCCTGGGGTCGGGCCCGAGGCCAGAGTCAATGGCACAGATTCGGCGTTTGGAGAGACCGCAACAACTCATTCACTCCGTGACGGAGCTTCGGGAAGCTGGGATCAGGTTCAAGAAGAGTGAGACGGGCGGGTTATGGGACATCAAGTTTGAAGGTGGGACACTCTGGATTCCCCAGCTTCTGATCCATGATGGGACGAGGTCGCTCTTCCTCAACTTGATTGCCTTTGAGCAGTCTCACATAGATTGCAGCAACGACATCACCTCATACGTAATCTTCATGGATCACTTGATCAATTCTGCCGAGGATGTCAGGTACCTCCACAAGTGCGGGATCATCGAGCCCTGGCTCGGGAGCAATGCCGAGGTTGCTGACCTCATCAACCGACTTTACCAAGAGGTGGTCTTCGACGTCCATGGCAGTTATCTCTCTAAACTATGTGAGGAGGTGAACCGACACTACCAGCGCAGGTGGAATACATGGAAAGCCGGTCTCAAGCACAAATACTTTAGTAATCCCTGGTCAATCTTTTCCTTCATTGCTGCTTCAGTTTTGCTTGTGCTTACTTTAGCACAAACCTTCTATGCAGTCTATGGTTACTATAGGCTGGGTTCTTGATTCCTCATGTAGAGGAAATTGGTTGCTGAGTGATTTAGGGGTGATAAAATTCTGGTGAAAATCTAGGAATTAGGACTGTGGCTAATTGATTAATAGCAGCTAATTTGTAGATGAATGCTCGAGATGCGGTGGTCTCACCTCCTAATGAATAAAAAATAGTTATGGTGGTTAAAATTAGACTGCATGAACTATATTTATCGTGTAATTTCAAGTTTAATAAGGCAATATATTTCCCAAGAAGATCTTATAATTTTTATTTTTATGCCTCAAGTCTATGAGCTATTTTCATCGATTCTGTAGGTTTATTCCTAATGTGTCGCTAATAAAAAAAAAGTAAAATTAATTTGAGTTGTGAACTTATCTACCTAATATGTACTTAAAAGGGATCATATTTCTTAGAAAGGTGAGGGGACTTTATGGTCCTCATCTTCAACGATTTCTTCTTGGGCTTTGCCTACCAAATTAAGCTAAACGAAATTTTACTCCGTCTCCTCACACATACCACATGCATGATATGAAAATGAGACTTGAAAAATCTTGCTGGGAGATTAGCAATCTCTACGAGATAAACGATTTTTCGAAGCATTGCAAAAATTTTGATGATGTTAAATCACTTTTATGTGAGCAAAGATAGTAGAGGCATACGAGTGAATAGTAAATGTCTGAATCGGACCGACCAAAAAAAAAGTCTGAATCGGAATAATTAAACTATATGGGGTAATTTTTTTTGTTCTTTCTTATTTCCCAATATTAACCCCTAGGTCAGACATAGAAAAGGACCACATTTTCCGCCCCTCCGAATGAATAAATTTTGGTTTGTGCCTTGGAGTGTTGAATGACTTGTGTGGCACCACCACAATTTGAGATCTAATCTCGGGTTGTACATTTATTGTGTCGGAACTTTCTAATGTAGATAATGTCCCATATTTATTGTCACGTAGTGATTGAGATTTGTCAAATCACTTACTTTTTTAAATTGTGGATCGATGTCATCCAACCGTAACATTTATAGATCAACTCAATAATATATTATCTGCTTTCACCTTTCTTATATCAAGTCTTATGATTTTGTCCTTTACGGTACAAGTGGGCACCAACCCAGCCTGGAAGTACTCTCACACTAGCACAGTTAACTTTTGGAATTGCAGTTATGTCAAAAGTGCATGCATGAGTTAGTTTCAGTCGTATATATATTTCATAATCGCTCTTTTCATGTTCGGTGAATAGTTCTATTCATTCACGCCGCTTCACCAATTAGAGAAATTCCCAAAACATTTTGATGATTCCAAAGTTATTCTTAGTATAATATTTACCATAATAAGTACATATATTTTTGAAGATTTAAAGGACAAAAGTGTTATTTGAGAGGAAAAGAAATCGTCTCTTATTTTGTTTGTAAACAGCGCCAACGAACAAAAAGATCAGCCGTTAAAGCTAGGAATGTCAGGTCATTGGTGATGTTGGAATAATGATCATTAGTTGATGACTATTGAAAGGAAAGATTATAACCATTGTCAGTTGGAGACACAACAGGAGAACCTTAGATGGTTAGGTTGGAGACACCTTTTGTTAGAATGTTGAGTTATCAGAGATAGGACAGCTGCAGCATAACCTAGTGCGGGAAAGCTACCTAATGTTCATAGGAAAGGACCGTGCAAGCGATCTAGCCACTGAACAGCACGACCTAATAGTACTTGCTTCTAAGGAAAATTTCCAATTAGAAGATTGAACATGTTTATATGAGAGAAGATCTTTGAAACCAAATGGTTAGACATGAGCAAGAGCTGAAAAGATCAACATAATACTTTGAGTTGATATCGTTTCACTATGAGATTTCCAATATTATCAATTCTTATTGCATAGTAATTGAGAAGGATAAAGTGTACAAAGTTGATAGTAATAATTGAGTCTTGATAGTATGACCTATTGACGATAGGATCAGTGCTTGTTGATTGTGCATTATAGCCCATCTTGCAGCTATTATTCTAGAGAGTGGACATATGTTTTGTGATTAAAACTGAACCATTATAATTTGCTAGGTGCATTTATTGTCTTTCGAATACTTTGCTTCTACACATCAACACTTTGTGTTATGTAACTATTTGCTTCACCCAATCTTTATAGTAGTCATTAATTTCTGCAAAATCGCCAAAGTTTTTTAAACAACCTATTCACCCCCTTCCAAGTTGCATTGTTAGCCCCAACATTGCTATCCTATAAACCTACCGAGAGTCGCTTCTTGTTCAAACCTTGTAGAACCCGTGATAACTCCTCACACTCATTGGACCAAGTCATTACTGGCCTATTATCTTCCAGATAGTTCGTCCTCGAACCACATACATATTGAATGAGGTCCCACACTCATGCCATATTATGACATCATTGGATCAACTCATTGAGGTATTGTCCGCTCGACACGTCCTATATTGAGCCTCACGGTTTTGTCCTTTGACATACGGATGATCACGGTTTATAGGTGGGCACCTTTTCAAGAGGTTGCCCATCCTATCATTATTTCAAAAAGTGCATTTGTGAGTTCATTCTAGTTTCCATAAATATATTCCAGAATTGCTCTCTATTTATTTGATGCACAATTTGGTTCATTCTTACCTCATTCGTCATCCTAGAAGCCTACTAAGAGCTCCTATTTATCTAGACCCTCTAGCCTCGATGATCACTCTCCACCCTCATTGGACTGGGTTGTTACACCAACAACTGAGAGTTGACTGTATATATCGTGTGCAATGTTAATAACAAAAAAGCAATGGATCATACCTAAAGTCAAAAGCATAGAAATGGATTGATCACATGTATAACAAACCCAAATGTTTATAGCAAGAAACAACAAACCAGGAACACACAATCCCATCTTTCACGCCCGAAACGACGCAAATCAAATTCATTAAATCCAGTTGATAGCTAATTGTAATTGATGGTTTTAATTATTAATGTGATGGGCCTAAGTTGGCCCGTCCGCCCATGTTGGGCCTAAAAGCCTGGCCCACAATATTAGAGCCCATGGATGAAGGGATATGATGAAGGGACACGTTTCTTTTTGGAGGGGACGTATATAAGGGGAAATAAAGAGGGAGGAACACACTTTTTGAAGTAACGTACGTTCCTCCTTTCTCTCTCCCTTGAAACGCTCCAAAAAGAAAGAATAGTAAGCAAAAGGCGACACCCATCTTCCCTTCAAGGCGAATTAGCGTCATCGGATCGAACAGGGCCAAATTCTCTTTCTCATATTAGCGTCGGTGTTTAATCTGTGGCTAACAAGGTACGTTCGATTCTGTGATGTGCCTTAGGATTGGTGATGCATATGTTTTTCCCAGGCTCGTCTTCCGCACAAGTTTAGGGGTTCGATTTAGTGTCGAATCCGGTTTTTGGGAATAAGAAATTCCCTTCATTGGTATCAAAGCCGTAGTTCTTGTTTCCTGATCCTTTTTCATGTTTTTCCTGACCCCTTTCATGTTTATGGATGATTTCTTATTAATTTTCGTGAAAATAATCGGCCGATACTGATCGGGGCGGAAAAATTTTGACACCCGAGCACTGTTCATCCATTTTTTCAAGTTTTTGTAAGTCAAAATCCATTTTTGATGGCGTTGGATGGAAGGTCTCGTCGAGATGAGCGCGACGAGTGGCGGAACGCCGCTAAAGGCCGCCGGATGTGCCCCCACGTGCAGCCGGAATGTGCATGTGCCGATTCGCGGGGCAGGCGTGTGCGTCACACGCACGTGCACGGCGCGCGACGCGTGCACGTGTGACACACGTGCGCGTATGCCGTCATTGGCGCGTGCGACGCACGCGCTAGCTTACGTCATCGTGACGTCAGCTGCACGCGTGCTGGGTTGGCCCGTCCGACCCGGCCCACCCTACCCGTTGATCTCGACTCGGCGACCGTTGACCTTTGACCGTTGACCGTTGACCCAAAAAAAAAGAGAGAAAATAATGTGTTTCTTTTTCCAATTAAGTCTATGTGGATTAGATGTGATCCCTTATTTGTTCTGCATTTGTTGCTGGAACAATGCCTTCCCTTAGGTTGCGCACACCTGTTCGCGTAATTACCGATGAACAAAATGAAGGGCTTTCTAAGTTGATAGTTGAACTGACTGATCTCGATGGGAGAGTGGTGACTTAATTGATCATGTTCTTGAAGTCAACGGGAAAATTCAAAAGGTCATATGGAATGGTCGTCCTATGCCACAGTCTGAGATGGTGTGATTTTTCATGAACATTCTTCCACCAGAATGGCAAGAAGTGTTGAATCGCATATGGGATGTCAATAAAACCGCTTCATATAGGAAAATTGTGATGGATTTTATAGATGATTATTACTGGATTGTTACAAAGGAAAAGATCAAGAAATTGAACAAAAGATGATCTTTCCCAGTTCGTGTACTGACTTGGTGTTAGATGTATTGGCTGGTCTTTGTTTAGTGTGCTTTGTGGACATCTTATGTAATGTTTTTCTACCTAGTTATTGTTGGTGTGGTAACTGATATGTTAGTTGTATTATGTGAAAGTATTATTATTCTATTGGATGTCAAATATTATTTGATTTCTGTTATTGTTGACTACTGTGGGTAGTTCATAGAAGTTTTTATAGCTTCATAGAATTCATTTTGTATAAGACAATTATATTAATGATAATTTTAAGTTAGGATTTTTGGAGGATGATTGGAAATATAGTGACCTTTTGATTCTAAAATCTTACTTGAAATTGTTCATTAATATGATGGGTCTATGCAAAATGGAAGCATAAATGATAGACATTAATAATTCGTGCATATATGTCTGATGTGTTCAGATCAATGGCTTCAGCCACAAAGAGCATAGTTGCCGAGCTGAACAATGGTGAAAAAAGCTCAATGGCGATAACTATGAAATATGACACATGAAAATCCAATATGTGCTGGAAGAGCAAGATGCACTACAAGCTCTTAACCTGACCATGGTAGAACCTGAAGAAGGAAACACTGCATAGTACAAGAGAGATAAGGAAGCATTTGTTGCATGGAAAAGAAAGAACTCTCTTGCTCGCATTACGTTACTGAGTAGTATGGAAAATGACGTCATGTGAGAGTTTAGGCGTTTTGAGAATGCCAAGGAAGTGTGGGAAGCATTGGCAGCAAGATTTGGTTATATTTCGGTGACCAGACTGAGGCAGCTTACTATTAGGTTTGACTCTTATAAAAAGCCTCATGGTCAGACCATGAAGCAACATCTTAGAAATATGTCAAACATGATTAATGAGCTGAAAGATGCTGGCCATGTTCTGACTGATGAACAGCAAGTGCAAGCAGTGATTCGTTCCTTGCCTCAGAGTTGGGAGCATATAAAGGTGCACCTGACCCATAATGAAAATATCAAAACCTTTGAGGATGCAATGCGTCATCTTGAGCTGGAAGATGATCGCCTCTTGGCGGCTAAGCCGGAAGTTGAAATCTATCATGCTGGTTCTAGCTCACATGAAGCTTCGAGCTCCAAGCGCAAATGTCCTAACTGGTTTGATAAAGGGAAAGGCAAGGAAGCAGGTCCTTCAGGAAAGAAACTTAAGCTTAACCAACATGAAAGAGGAAAGCATCCTCGAATGAAGAAGCTTACAAGGGTGAAGTGTTACAATTGTCACAAGAAGGGTCACTATACTCGCAACTGTCGTGAGCCAAAGAAGGTATACACCCCTTATACTTTTCAGAACTTTGCTTATGTGTCGAATTCTGTATTCTTAACCGAGTCTAATCCTTTGTGGACTGTGGATTCAGGAGCGACAGACCATGTAGCGAAGGATAAAGAATCCTTCGTGGAATTCCGACGAGTACCAACTGGAACTAAGTGGATCCATGTGGGAAACAACTCCAGAGCTGAAGTAAAAGGAATTGGCACCTGCCAACTGAACATGCGTGGTAGACGCACTTTATTCCTACATGATGTATTGTATGCTCCGGAGATTCGTCGAAATTTAGTGTCTGTTTTAGTGTTAGTCAAGTTAGGTTTTAATATAAACTTCCATAATAGAGGTGTGGATTTGTTTTTGGATACAAATTTCTATGGTTGTGGTTATTTTTTGGATGGTTTCATTGTATTAGATATTGACTATGTTAATGCAAATATTTGTTATTCCCTTCTCACGTCTCCTAATTCATATGATAATGATGTGAATGTGTGGCATGCTAGACTTGGTCATATTGGCCAATAACGTATGAATAGACTAACCAAAGAGGGCTTGTTGGGCAATATTGAAAAAGTCGATTTGCCCATATGTGAGCATTGCCTAGTAGGGAAAACGACAAGGAAACCATTTGGAAAAGGTAAAAGAGCTAAATTTCCTCTGCATTTAATCCATTCTGACATCTGTGGTCCAATGAATGTGAGAGGAAGGCATGTGGCTGTTTATTTAATCACTTTTATAGATGATTATACTCGATTCGGATATGTCTATTTGATTTCTCATAAATCTGAAGCGTTAAGTTGTTTCAAAAGGTTTATCAACTTGGTAGAAAATCAATTAGACAATAAAATAAAAGTATTAAGATCCGATCGAGGTTAAGAATATTTATCTGATGAGTTCAGAAAATTATGTGATGAAAAAGGAATAGAAAGACAATTGTCTATTCCATATACTCCTCAACAAAATGGTGTTGCGAAAAGAAGAAACAAAATCCTACTGGAAATGGTTAGGTCCATGATGACGCATGCTAACTTACCTATTACCTTTTGGAGTAATGCGTTGTTAACTACTGCTTATATACTTAACCGAGTGCCTTCCAAATCAGTTACTTCCACTCAATATGAGTTATGGACAAGTAGAAAATTGGACTTAAGTTTTCTTAAGTCATGGGGTTGTGCTGCCTATACTCATGAACCCTCTTACAAGTTTGGGAAATTGGGTCTCAGAAGAAAGAAGAGTATTTTCATAAGATACTCCGAACACTCGAAAGGGTATGTCTTCATAGGTGAGCAGGAAAGTGTGAGTATAACTAAATTTGAATCACGGGATGTCATATTCTTAGAGAATGAATTTCCTAAGAAGGGCGAAATAGGTGAAGATTACTCTCTATTTGAAACCTTGGATCAATATAATGATATTAATGGAGTTCGTCCAAGTGGGAGTAACATGAGAAGTAATGAATTTAATTCAACTTACTCTCAATTACAACCACATGATAAGATGACATCGTCATTATCTAATCCGAGTGGGAGCATGATGGAGAATGATGTGCAAAGTGTACAATCTCCCATACGGCAAACAAGTCGCAAAAGTATTCCCCGTCGACGTTTTGACATCAAAGGGGAAACTTTTATGGTTGCTCCACAAGATAAGGATGAGCCAAGAAATATTAATGAGGCTATAACTTGCCCTAGTAAGGAAAAATGGATTCATGCAATGGAAGAGGAGATTGAGTCAATGAAGTCAAACCAAGTTTGGGAACTGGTTGATCTTCCAAAAGGACGCAAAGCTATTGGGAACAAGTGGGTTCTCAAAATAAAGCGAAAAGCTGATGGCTCGATAGAAAGGCATAAGGTTTGCCTTGTAGCGAAGGGGTATAATCAACAGGAATGAATTGATTATGAAGAAACATTTTTTCCTGTAGTGAGATTTACCTCGATTCGCATTATTCTGGCAATAGTGGCTAGTATGGATCTTGAGTTACATCAAATGGATGTAAAGACTGCTTTCCTCAATGGAGAATTAGATGAAGAAATATATATGGAACAACCTGCTGGTTTCATAATGAAAGGCTAAGAAGAAAATGTATGTTGACTTTTGAGATCAATATACGGCCTTAAGCAGTCGTCAAAACAATGGTATATACGTTTTCATAATGCCATAATGGCATATGATTTTACAATGATAGATGAGGATCATTGTGTATATATCAATTGTGTATATATCAAAAGATCCAAAGATCAATTTGTGATCATATCATTATATGTTGATGATATACTAATTGTCGGAAGCAATATGAAGTTTGTAAATACTGTGAAGAGTTGGTTATCTTCCAACTTTGAAATGAAGGATATGGGTGAGGCTACATACATTCTTGGAGTTGAGATTTCAAGAGATCGTTCGAAAAGATCGTTATCTCTTTCGCAAGAAACATATATAAATAAGGTTCTTGAACGACTTTGTATACAAGATTGTAAACCCATAGACACTCGTATTGCAAAAGGTGAAGGATTGAGCCATAGACTGTGTTCAAGGACTTCACAAGAGAAGGAACAAATGAAACATGTTCCTTATGCTAGTATTGTTGGGACCTTAATGTACGCTATGATGTGTACAAGACCTGACATATGTTTTGCAGTTGGAATGGTGAGTAGATACCAATCCAATCCAGGTCAAGCATATTGGAAAGCCGTTAAAAGAATACTGAGGTATCTGAAGGGAACTGCTGATTACAAGCTGAATTACCAAGGAAATGATCTGTGATTTGAAGGCTATTTAGATGCTGATTGGGGAGGAGATTTAGATGAAAGAAAATCTACCTCTGGATTTGCTTTCTTACTGAACAATGGCGTCATATCATGGAGCAGTAAGAAGCAAACGTGTATAGCCTTGTCCACGATGGAAGCTGAGTTCGTGGCATTATCAGCAGCGGTACAAGAAGGAGTTTGGCTTAAGAGATTTTTGGATCATTTAGGTGTTATTGAGAAAGCTGCAAATCCATTATTGGTTAATTGTGATAGCCAAGCAGCTATAGCGTACACCAAAGATCCAAAATATCATGGCAAGACCAAACATATAGATACCAAGTGTAACTTTGTCAAAGATATGGTCACGAAAGAATGTGAACTTACAGTACATTTCTATGCATAGAATGGTAGCAGATCCTATGACGAAGCCAATACCTAGAGATGTGTTTTGTGGTCATGTAAAATCTCTAGGATTGCGTAGAGTCTGATGTACTGGATATTGTAATTTCCCTGAGTTGTTCACATTTATGAACTTATGTTTTTTCATTATTAATGCCTATGAATCTTTGTTTGATTTTTATGCATCTTAATGCTCAGTGCATTATATTAAGTTGAGAAAGTATGTCGGACAGAATTGGCCCACTCATACGGGTAATCGCCTCTATTTACTATGTGATAAATAGAGATGAGATGGTTTTTAAGCTTATTATCTAGGTGATAATCGAGAGCTCAAGCTTAAAACATTTATGTCGCCTTAACTAAGTGTGAAAATGAGGACAATATATTTACTATGTCCGAAAGTAAAATACCCCACATATTTTATTTTATCTGTCTAAGATGCCAGATGTGAGTTCTGATGAATTTTGTGAATGAATAGATACGTAAACTCAAGTTAGACATTGGGTATGTCTGAACTATCATCTGTACGGTATTGAAGGTGTAGACATACGCTCCATGGGAAAGGAGTTAATACCGTAATACGTATTTCATACTACGTATGCATGAAACGACCAATAAGAGTGGCAAAAGTTTGATCTCAACTTTTATGCTATGTGAGACTCTTAAGGAAAAGAGTTCCTCAATTTGAGTGCCCTCATGACTCTTACTTATTCTCAAGATTTCTATTTAGTGTTTGCTATTTTAGGATGTTGCCAATAGTCATGAGTTGATTCGATCTAATGGGACATTTCTAGAAAAGCAAGCTGAACTGAAATTGAGAGTTTGAAGGAAAGAGGAAGGTCGAATTTGGAGAATCACATTGTAGTTTTTGTATTCACTGGTCGACCAATTATGATTGTCTTTGGGATAATCATAATTGTGAATACAATATATATATATATATATATATATATATATATATATATATATCATTGTTTAAAAGAGATCAAGAGATATATAAATGTGATCAATCGATCTAGGGTACTGCATACTAAATCTACTCAGAGTGCGATGCCCATTATGAACTGCTATATATTCCTAACAGATGTATGGCAACGAGCTCTTAAAGTATGCTGGTCACACGGATTATTCACTCGTATGAATGTTGAAGAGAGGTAAAGAGGATCATGTTCGGCCCACCATGTGCGAGTAGGAGATGATGGTTTTAATTATTAATGTGATGGGTCTAAGTTGGCCCGTCCGCCCATGTTGGGCCTAAAAGCCTGGCCCACAAGATTAGGGCCTATGGATGAAGGGATATGATGAAGGGATACGTTTCTTTTTGGAGGGGACGTATATAAGGGGAAATAAAGAGGGAGGAACGCACCTTTTGAAGTAACATACGTTCCTCCTCTCTCTCTCTCCCTTGAAACGCTCCAAAAAGAAAGAACAATAAGCAAAATGCGACACCCATCTTCCCTTCAAGGCGAATTGGCGTCATCGGATTGAACAGGGCCAAATTCTCTTCCTCATATCGGCGTCGGTGTTTAATCTGTGATTAATAAGGTACGTTCGATTCTGTGATGTGCCTTACGATCGGTGATGCATGCGTTTTTCCCGGGCTCGTCTTCCGCACAAGTTTAAGGATTCGATTTAGTATCGAATTCGATTTTTGAGAATCAGAAATTCCCTTCAGTAATAAACATAGAAAATCTAATGCAAACTGATCCCAAATCATAAACATACCAACTCTTGAACATGGGGAGGCGGCGGACCAAGGGCTTGAGCTCGTTGGAGCTGCGGGTGGGGAGGGATGGCCCACCGCAGTCGGCAAGGTTCATGGAGCTCCTGGTCGACCTGAGGGGAGAGGAAGCCAACGAGCAGGTTCAACATGTAGATGCCCAGCACATACGTCATGATGTAGAAGCCCTTCAAGAAGTAGCATGGACGAGGTACGCGAGCACCATTGCCAACGTCGTGATTCATCGTCGTAGTGTGGCGCCGACTTGTCCAGCAGGTGGTGGTACCACTGCGAGATGGCAAACGCCCACCGCGACGTGGCAGAGGCAATGGACGTGGTGACTAGAATGATCAGTTGATGGGTTCGGGCGTGGTCCTTAGAGAACGGCCCTAATTATTTTGCCTAGGCTCGCGCAATATTGGAATACTTTTGTGTGCATAGTACTTGGATTCGGCTTTATAACTAATTAGCCTTCTCCAATTAGTCCAAAAGTGCCTTTCGAGTTCATGTGGCTTGGCATGGACTTGGGCGAGCCCATGGGTTGCGAGCCTCATAATTAAGTCTAGTGGCAATTTTAAGATAATTCACTATAAAATTCATATTGTGACACATACCAGATTTAGGACAATTGGGATAGTCTATTATCGGTGTATTGCGCCTCCTTATTTAAAACTTAAATGCTATCTTGTCGCCCGTCAACCTCCTTCAACCGCAACTTGGAATAGTTGCGACCAACCAAGTCTTATGATCAGATTCTTTTTTCTTCTCTATTCAGTTTTTCAATTTTCTTCATTTTTATATTAGTTTGCAAAAAATATCAATTTTACTATTATAATCCATTTATAGCCGTTATTTCTAATTATGGGAGCGGTTGTTGGATGCTTGATTTTCAATTAAGATTACCTCACCAAAACCGGGCCTTTCACCTGTTAGGGCCTCTGTGGCCTTTCCCTCAGCAAAGCGGACTCCACAAATGCGTTCTTTATTTTTACGTGCTTATATCCACATGCTCAATACCCCCGATTCTCTTTGTATCTTTTAACTTTCTCAGGAGGAGGGTATACCTTGTTAGTGTTTTAAAATGGTTGTCGAGGTCCACCTGTGGCCTTAGAAGAAAAAGTTTAAGATCATTCTTGGGAATAGGAGGCGATTAAGATGAAGCCCTCGAGGAATTGATCTTCAAAAATCGGGGTTCTCGTTGATTTTCCCAGTGAGTATTTAGTTATCTTCTGTGTGGAAATAGAACCACCGAAAAGGCAAAAAAGAAAATAAAATCCGAAAAAGGAGGAGAAAAAAAGGAAAGCCGGAGAGGTTTTCTTTCTGCTCCAGCAGTGGCGCCAGAAAAATGGGTTGCGTCGCTCTTTGAAACCGACCACTCCATTCCAGCTTCTTCAACGCCCCTCGCTCCTCCACCGAACCTCATCAATCGACCATTTCTTCAACTCTGTCCGGCAGCCCATGTGATGTGTCGGGCTCGCCTATTTCGGTTGGGTTCCATTTGTTTTTATTTTTCATTTTTTTCTGTTATATTTTCAAGAAGTAAGCTCTTATCAGTTTGTGGATGCGAGAATGATTGAGGCTTCGGTTTTTAATGAGGCAGAAAAAGCTACCAGTTGTCTCCTCGCGTTTATCTCCGACGAAGCAGCCAGGTTTTGCCTCATCATTCTTGTTTGAGATTCGCTCTATGAATGTTACTGCATCTGTCTTATTATTATATGGAAAAGCGAAGTCCCGCGGTCTATTTGGTCGGTATGCTTGTGCTCCGTGTCGTCTCGCTGATAGAGAAATGCTGTTGGCAAGCAGGGGTTGACTGATTATGGGCCTTCTTAGTAGAAAAAATATGGAATCTCTAACATAGTTGAGAAAGAGAGCGACATCGAAGTGGACCTTGTCTCTCCCTTGGGAATCTTGTTTGTTACTCTGGTTGAACTATACAGGGTCAAGAGTTTGATTTACATAGGTCGCTTTCCAGGTGGTGAGGGCATGAGTTGTTTCTAATGCTTCATATACTGATCTGGTGCCAGCCGTAGGGGAGTAAGCTCTCACTAAGAGATCGATTTAAGGCTGTAATGCTGGTCATACGCTGTTGCATGGAGACGACCATGGTAGTAAAAGGACCTCTTATTCTAATGAGGCTTTCATACCCGGCTTTGCTCTAGCTCGTTTTGTTCCGTTTTTTTTTTTTTTTTTTTTTAAATCAATATGTACATCTTCTGGTGTTGGTCCTCATCAAATCTGCGCTTGCTGTTGATTCTGCAACCTTTCCAACTCCAAAGGACATAATTTTTCGCCGTTGGTTCATTTGGGTTAGTTTGTGATTAGTAGAGTAGTGTCCTGATATGTTGGCGTTTTGCAGATATTGAGGAAATATCTCCATGTCAAGTAGAGGTAGTAATGGAGTAAATGGCAATAAATCTTCTCTGACTTTCTTGAGATAGTCGAACCTTTGTTATCTTCATTAACTGATATCTAACTTTAATCATCTGCTGTTGGATTACCAAAACATGCGAATTAGTAAAGAGGACCTTCGTTTCAAGCTCAAGCTAAAGAACTCTGAGAGATGATGAAGTCGATGTTGTGGACCTCCGCGAGAAATTGTGTAAAACAGTTTACACCCCAACAACTGCACTTGATTCAAGGCAGCGGATGGATATGGGTCGAATTCCTCCATCAAGAAGTAAAATGATTTGCCGTGGACTGAGCCTCTTCGCAGTTCTTATCCTTTTTTAGGTTTCCAGACTTTGAGACTACTATATATCTGGGAAGGTGTGTTGCCGGTTCTAGTGGTCTCTCCTTCGGTAGAAGTCCAGAGATGTTCATAGAAGGTTGCTGATGAGGACGTACTTGAAGTCGGGGCAATTGCTAATATGTCAAAATATGTGCTTGATCCTTTCAAGCCTATGAGTCGCAGTGAGCCTTACGTGACAAACTCAACATGTACTACTTGCATAAGGCCGGTAGCAACAGTTCTGGGTCAGTCTCATCCTCTGAGCACTGTTTTGCAGAGAAGCTCATATTTGGTACGCAGCTTTTTGCCTTTTCTAATCACTCTAGTTTACTTTTACTCTGCAGTAGCTTATACGGAGTGATTAATTGTATTGGGCCAGTTTTTACATAGTTAATTTTTCGCTGATCCTCGTTTTTTTGTGGTGTCACATTATCATATCATTTCTGTAACATTTAATTTTGCCAGATTTTGGGAGCATGTTGATGATGGTGCATCGGTTGAAGGAGAACCTTTAGCCACGGTGTTGCTGCTGGAAAGAACAAGCTCAGATATCGGGAATTGGAAAAGTATCATAAACCCAAAACTTGATGATGCTACTCCTACTACTTCGAGTTCTCTGACGATGCCTAGTTTCTGTTCTTTGAACGATTTGACTAGTATCGAATATGCCTATTTTCGGTATTTATATCAATAAGGTAGGACACAAGCCATGTTGGTGAATGGTTTTAATTTTGAAATCTTCACATATTGTCGATATATGAAATTGGTTGATATACCGTTCTTGTTTGTGAGGGGCGTACTAAATAAGTTCTTGCAAACAAGTACATCATATAATATGATGATGTAATTTAGTGAAATTTAAAATGATGTAACTATGAATTTTTTTGATTACGTGAACAATTCCATTTACTAGAAAAAACTAGGTAATAACTTTAAAAATGATTTTTGATAATAGAGAAGAGACAAGCTCTTGAGTTTATTACTTTCATTCAAGCAATTTGATATAGTGAATAAAAAAATTCATGAAATAAGAAAATTCAATATATTAAAGTGAAAATATCATAAGAAACAATATATATATATATATATATATATATATATATAAAAATATATATATATTAGCGTCTATAAATTATTTATAACTCATGTACATTTTATTTCCTTTTTTTTTTTTTTTCAAATTCGATTAAAACAAACAAACAATGAAATTGAAAATGTTTGAAAAGTTGAAAGGATAGTGCTTGCTTGAGGAGTAGCTTCTTCATAATTTGCATATATTTTTTCACTCAATTTAGATAAAATTATTCAATGCAGCATACCTGTTTTAACTAAAAGAAACCATTGCACGTATCCACTTAACTAAAAATTTCTTATATAATATAATAGATAAGGGATGTGTTGACACTTCAAACTTTGATCGGTAAAAAACACCGAAAGTAAAAATTAATCGACTTTGACTTTTATGAACTTACTCTGGGCTAGATTATTTTTTCTATTATTAGCATTTTAGTTAATTTATTTTTCTACAATTCTCTACATTTATCATTTTTCCACAATAATTAAGGGTAAAAGAGATATTTCCTAAAAAAAGAGAAATGAAAATATACTTTCACCTCTTAAAATTCATATGCATTGCTCTTATTAACTAGAAAAAATAATGGAAAGTTAATGGTTGTAAAAAATGAAAGTTAAAGGGAGGATTGCAAAATAGTTTAAAAGTTTGGGGATAAATGTGTACTACCTCCAAAGTTCGGGGGATTTTATGTAATTCCTCATTTATTTTAATTAACTTTTTATTGTCACATTTGTTACCTAGATAGTAGTATCTGCCGTAAAAATTGTCCTTTGATAAAATTTGCCTCACAATTTTGAATAAGAGATGATCCTCGTATGTTATCTAGTGAAAGAATGTGTTGTTTCTCTTGAATTCCTCATTATTTGCAATGTTGTCATGTGTCTTTTACTACAAATTTTATTTAACTTTGACTCCATTTGTTTCACCATAAATGATTAATTTGAAAAGTATTTTTCCAAAAATGATTATTTATATCACTCACAAAAATGAATGAATAAAAAAAAAATAATTGTTCACAAAATTTCTCAGACATAAATTATTGTTGGTAATAAAAAAAATCCATCAACTAATTATTTCAAGCTATACAATTAATATTCTTAAAATTATTTATTTTCTGTGGGAAAAAAACACCATTTATTTCTCCTTAATTTTCTCTCATACACCTGTTTTTTTTTTGTTATTCCTATTCTACCCCTACTTTAATTCTCACTCTTAGAATTTTGTCCTATCTCTTTGTAGGGCATGAAAATCGAAATCTACACCTAAAACTAAATTGCGCCAACCCCAACCTCCGAGAAAGTGGAGATTCAAACCCTCTACCTCTCCATTCCCATGTTAGAAGAGTGGTCACTTTGCTCCGTTTAAAAAGACAAAGTGGAGGAAGAATGGAAATCGGTAGCGAATGACAAAATTTACCGTCCGAAAGAATTAGAAAGAATGAAGGAGGGAAAACATGAAGAACAGCATTCTACCGGGCCTGCCATTTTCGATCATCAGGGGCGTGTTAAGAAAAGGTAGAAAATCAGCACGTTGACAAGTCAATATTACTATACTGTCCTCGTCTCTCAAGAAAAGTCACATAAAGATTTACGCGAGTGGCACAATTTCTTTGAAACTTGAAGTATTTTAAAGAAAATAAATAAATCTAAATCCACCAATAGATTAGAGGTAGAACTCGAGGCACGCGAGGTTAGAATTTTGAAATTACCAAAATCTACCAAAATTATTCTTACATACTCAAAAGTTGCCATGTCATATATGGCTAGATTATTTCATTAGAAATATACTGATTAAGGATTTCTGATGAAAAAACTCTAATATTGAAAGATTCTTTATTTTAATCCCAGACTTCGCTGTCATGGTCCCACAGACTTAGGCACAATCATCAAAGACCCAAGCGCAGGTGCCAAGGCCTTGGGCTCGCCTACGAGGGTCTCGGACCCCAGTGCCAAGGATCTCAGCTTGTGTTTTAGGGAAAGGCCCTAGTCTTGGGGACTCGGGCCTTGCCACTGGAGTGCACAAGTCCCCAAGTCTAGGCACTAGGGTTCTGATCATAGGAGCCTGGTTTTCTCAGACCTAGTAGATGGGAATATGAGCACAATTGCTAGGAACTAGTTGAACTGACTGTGAGAATCAGGCACTCTTGCATGGCACCATGGCATTGTTGAGCCTTAAGGGACCTAGACCAAGCATTTGTGGACTCAGGCCCACCGATGATGAACTGGGCGTGGAAGAACTATTAAATTAGGTCCTTGGTTGGAAGAACTCCAAAAGGTCACATCAAATGCTTGATGGTCCTTGGTCGAAAAACCTCAAATGTGACATCGAATCCTGACTAATATTAGGTCCCTATCAAAGAACTCTAAAGGTGCTACCTCAAATCTTGACTGCCGTAAAAGGATGCTCATGGCTATAAACAGCTAGACTTTCGGATGACATCTCGGAGTTCTCTAATGGGCACTTGACATGTTTTACCAGGAAGTATTGCTCGTAGCCCTTAGCATCCTATCCTTCTTGCTTGAAAGTGCTATTTGTAGCTCGGAGAGTTTCACCACCTTTTGCCAGGAAGTGCTATTCGTAGGCCCGAGTATCCTCTCCTTTCACAACGTTTCACCCCATTTTGCCAGGAAGTGCTAGTCGGAGGTTTGAGCACGCCGTCCTTCCCGTCCGACGGTGCTATTTGTAGCATAGAGCGTTTCAACACCTTCTGCCAGAAGTGCTTTTGTAACTCGGAGCAGTCCATTTCGAACTAGAGGTGCTTTCATGGAGCCCACCATTCTCTTGTTAAATCCTGAGGCGAGTAGTCCCAGATATTTAGTCTATTATTTGCAATTAAATTGGAGCTGGGAATCACCACATTCATTACATCCACATTTATGACTTTTGGGATGAATGTAAGGGAAATTTTTTAAAAAGTTCTAAACCTATTACACTTTTGCCAATTTAACACTAAATTTTTCAATATTGCCAATTGAGTTATAAACATTTTCATGTTTGCCCAATTAAATCCATCCGATCAATTTATGCCTGAAATCATTGACGGGAATATTGACCATGTAAGACAGCTAACACTAACGGGAACAATTTTTAATTTTTTTTTTTTTTTTTTTTTTCCTTTTCTCTTATTTTCCTTTTCCTTTTTCCTTCTCTCGAACTCAAGTGAGGCTAAGGCTACCCTCTCTAGCTCAAGCGAGAGCATGGAGGCGAGGGTGAGTGTTGCCTAATCCGACGAGGCGGCCCTCGCCTAAGACCGGCAACCATTGTTGACCACCGACGAGGTCCGGCATGATGATGGCTGGCAAAGGGAAAAAAAAAAAAAAAGGAAAAAGGGAAAAGGGAAAAAAAATAAAAGAAAATAAAATAAAGAAAAAAAGGAAAAATATTTATATTAATAAAAAACAAATAAAAAATTTAAAAAACATCAAAATTTTATTTGAAATTTTCACATTAAAGAATCGGTAGGTGCCATGTATATGTCAGCAATTTTAGTCAAAATTAGCTGAATGGAAATAATTGGCAAAAAGTAAAAACATAGATTCAATTGATAAAATTGCAAAGTTAAAACTAAATTAGCAAATGACTTTTGAATCATTTGTCTCTAGAGAAAACCTTCTCCAGCTCTTCTTTAAATTGATCTAAATTTATTTTGCCCCAAAAGTCTCATTTGAATTTCATGAAAATTAAGCATCAAATCCGTAGATAATTAGATCTCGCCATAATCTGGTATGTTTTCCCCCACGTTTGATGTTTTATCTCTTAGAGCATTTCAAATGGATGGGACGAGGGAATTCTCTCTCTCGTCTTGTCAAGTTCCTCTCTATCAGCTGGATAGAGTTCTTCTTTCTTAAACCCTTTTCTTCAACCTTCAGCACTCATCGTCACCATGCGAACGGCAATTCTTCATCATCTCCTTCTCTTCTTATCATCCATACGCCTAATCAGTTAACCCACACTCATCCCATTCTCTTTCTACCTCGCAAGTGATCGGTCTGCGGGTTTATGTTCTCCTCCCTTTTGGTTTTCTCTGTTTATCCTTCTGCATGTCAAATTTTCTTAAGATTCCGACCTTCATCAGTTAAGACGCTCCATCCTTTCATCGATGGCTACGAAGATGATCCCGATGCAACTCGGGTT
The DNA here is from genome assembly GCF_016545825.1 of Eucalyptus grandis. Taxonomy (NCBI): domain Eukaryota; kingdom Viridiplantae; phylum Streptophyta; class Magnoliopsida; order Myrtales; family Myrtaceae; genus Eucalyptus; species Eucalyptus grandis. The sequence continues at coordinate 18,944,841 of NC_052620.1, forward strand.
GCTGCACTTTGTCAAAAATTGGGCCGATTATGCACAGAAAAAGCAATTGAAGAATGGCAAGTTGAACCCGCACCTGGCGCAGTCGAGGAATGCAAGCTCCTGTTAATTGGTAAAGTTCCTTCCAACCCTTCCTTTAATTTCCCAGCTTTCCAGTCAGTCTTGAAGAGGGCATGGAGGTCGGACCAAGCGGAAATCCTACAACGAGAAAAGAGAATTTATTTAGCCAAATTTAAGTCTCAAGCTGAAAAACAGAGAATTCTCGATATAGGACCTTGGCAATTCTTCGGACATCTTATAAATTTTAAACCATGGGTAGCCAACACCCCTCTACACTGCTATGACTTCTCTACCTGTGCATTATGGGTTCAGGTAATTGGGCTTCCATTCGAATGTTGCACTGAATATATGATCCGCAAGGGTGTCAGTACGATAGGCTCTGTTCTGCAAGTTAAGTCTGATTTTGCTACTGGTTCCACCCTGAAAGCAGGCCGCGCTCGAATTGAGTTGGATTTATCTAAACCATTGAAGGTAGGTCGACTAATTAAATTCAGAAATCAAACTCTGTGGTTGGATTTTCGGTACGAAAGGTTACCTCATTACTGTTATTCTTGTGGACGATTAGGCCATTATACTGACTCTTGCCCCTCCATCCCTTTTGAAGAGAACATGATCACCGATGCTCTTAAAACCCCTTATGGTCCCTGGTTAAAAGCTGAAGTTCAGCAGTACAGCCCATATTGGCAGTGTTACTATGGACAATCACTTATGGAGGAGGAGAGCAAGGAGACCATACCTGAAACTCCTCCCACGATATTCGCCCTCTCCCTCTTCTTCTACCACCTGCTCCTAATACAACCCCTCAGAAAGTTACTCCAATCACAACTCAGTCCGGTACTGATACCGTGAGCATCACTCCTTTAGTGCAACATAATCTAACCACCGCTTTAATTCCAGCTTTAGAGAAGCTTAAAGGAGTGCAATGGCTGACATCAGATCCTCAAGTAAAAAAAGGCAAAAGTACTCGACCGCATAGTAAAAACGGCCCTGCTAAGAAACCAAGGCGCTATACTCCCTACGACTTACTAGGAGGGCCACAGGGAGTCTATGATGACTCTGTCTTGTTGGATACACCAATTATCGAGGCTTCTGAAGACGTTTTGCGGGCGGCGGTGGCTGGCCCTAAACAGTCACCAAATCAGTGATGAAAATTATAAGTTGGAACTGTCAGGGTTTGGGCAATCCCCTGACAGTCCTATCATTAAAAGCCCTTTTGGCTAAAGAAAAGCCTGACCTGTTATTTTTTATGGAGACGAAAAATGGTGATGAAGTCCTCCTTCGCCTGAAAAGGTCCTTCCGTTTTTTGCACCACAGGCTGTTTAGTCCTGTTGGCTCTGCAGATGGCTTAGCTCTTTTTTGGAATGCTGGGGTCTCGCTGTTAGATTTCTCCTCCAATCCGCACCTTTTGGACTTTATTTGTCTGGATATCTTGGATGCCAGATCTTTGCGGATTACTTGTATCCATGCCCCTGTAGTTTTTCATGACCGTCAGAATCTTTGGCAGACCTTGCGTCATTTTAGTAGCTACAATGTCTTACCTTAGGTGTGCCTTGGCGACTTTAATGAAATTCTTCACCGATGGGAGAAGATCGGTTCTAGGCCAGCGGACTCTTATCGCCTGTCCTCTTTTCGAGAGGTCCTCAATGATTGCAGTTTGATGGATCTACCCTCTCATGGATGTGCTTTCACATGGTCCAATAACAGAGCCGGGGAAGCTTTGGTGAAGGAGCGCTTAGATAGAGCTGTATGCAATGCTGAATGGCGTGTCACATACCCGACTGCTCAAGTGCTAGCTCTCCCTGCAGTAGGATCAGATCATAGCCCACTTGTTTTAGATACAAAACCTTGTTTGAGTCGTCGGAAGAGATACTTTACCTATGAAGCATTCGGAATCGGGATCCGGGCTGTCCATCGGTCGTTCAATCCTCCCGGCACTCTGTCTCGAGAAGGAACTCTCTCTGCCGGTCAAGCTTCGCGCGATCACTCTGACCTTGTCCAATTGGAGTCGCAGAATTTCTCCCACAAAGGCAACAGGCCGTGGAATTAGAACACCAGTTACAAATTTTAACAAACCAGCAACCTACTTTATTGAATCAGTCTCGGCAACAAATGATAAAAACAGAACTTCAGAAAGCATGGCAAAGGGAAGAGCAATATTGGGCGATATGATCTAGGATAAAGCGGTTACAATGGGGGGGGGGGCGCAATACCAAGTTTTTCCATGCTACCACTCTTCAAAGAAGACAACGCAATCAAATTACCATATTGAGGGATGAGCATCAGCAATGGGTTAGGGATCCTGGACAGATCAAACAAATGACTACCACCTATTTCTCACAGCTTTATACCACTTCAGGACCTCGACCTTATGCTCAGATATTATAACAGTGTCCACAGATGGTCAATGCAGAAATGAATGCAACTCTCCTCGCACAACCCACTCTTGAAGAAGTTCAAGTTGCTACATTTCAACTAGCTGCTTCAAAAGCACCAGGCCCGATGGTTTAAATGGATTATTTTATCAGTCGCATTGGGAAATTCTTAAAGTGGACATTCACAGCGCAGTTCAGCAATTCTTTACTTCTGGATCATTACCTCTTTCTTTAAACAGAACTGCTATAACCCTAATCCCCAAAACCCCAAACCCAGAAAGCTTGGATCAGTATCGTCCTATTAGCTTATGCAACTATGCCTATAAGATATTCTCTAAAGTGCTGGCTAATCGATTAAAACCCCTGCTACCTACGCTGATTACTGAGGAACAAAGTGCATTCGTTGCTGGTAGACAGATTCAGGATAATGTTCTAATCGTACAGGAAGTCATTCATCAACTCAAGACAAGGCAAATGAGGAGTCATTTTAAAGCAATTCTTAAGTTAGATATGCAGAAAGCTTATGACCGTGTTGAATGGGACTTTCTTCAAGATTACCTACTTCGATTAGGCTTTCATTCCCATTGGGTCCATCTAATCATGCAGTGCATTTCAACTCCATCTCTCTCTGTCAAAATGAATGGGGAGTATCTACCGAGTTTTCACCCAACTCGAGGGCTGAGGCAGGGAGATCCCTTATCCCCTTACCTGTTTATCCTTATAGCAAATCTTTTATCCCTCCTAATCAGAAATGCTATAGATATGGGCTTGCTCAAAGGCATTAAGCTGAATCACCGGTGTCCTACTTTATCACATCTCTTTTTCGCTGATGATGCTGTGTTTTTTCTTGATGGTACCTTACTGGAGTGTCGAACCTATCTAATCTTCTAAACCAGTATTGATTGGCATCAAGACAGACTATTAATCGCAATAAATCTGGAGTTTTCTTTAGTCCTTCTTGCCCTATCTCTCTTCAGGAAAATTTAGCTAGTGAATTAAGGGTACCAGTTTTACAGCGATGTGGGAAGTATTTAGGGATACCTACTGATTGGGGAAGATCTAAAAGGGACATGTTTTCTTGGCTGTTGAGCAGAGTTCAATCCAAATTAGAAGGGTGGAAGGAAAAACTAATTTCTAAGGGAGGGAAAGAAGTTCTCCTAAAGACTGTCATTCAATCTATTCCACAATATGCCATGTCTATGTTTAAGATCCCTATCTCATTATGTAAAGTTATTGAAAAGAGAATGGAAAAATTTTGGTGGAATAATGATACCAGCAGATCTGGAGTGCATTGGCAGAGTTGGAAAACTTTACAGAACAGAAAAGAACTAGGTGGATTGGGTTTTAGAGATTTGGTGTGTTTTAATCAAGCCATGCTCGGTAAGCAGGCATGGCGTCTATTGCATCAACCATTATCTTTATGGGGCAAGTTTTTTAGGGGTTTATATTTTCACTCATCCACCTTTTTAAAAGCTGAAAAGGGCTCTCGCCCATCATGGGGCTGGCAGAGCCTCTTGAGAGGAAGGGATGCTATTCTACCAAATGTTAGTTGGTCTGTGGGAGATGGAAAATGCATAAACATACGAGAAGATAGATGGCTTCGTATGGGAATTCTAGGTGGACCTAAAGCTCCAGAAGAACCTACACTAGTAGCTGATCTTATTGACCAGGCTACCAGTTCATGGAAGATTGATTTATTGTACAGTTTTTTTGACTTGCCAGTCATTCAACAGATCACAGACATCCAACTCAGGCCTAACTTCACTTCAGATGCACTTATATGGACAGCAACCAAACAAGGAACATTCACGGTCAAATCAGCATATCACGCTATCACTCAAACACAATCAGGTATCCCAAATTCTAGTGCTTCAACATCATATCAGATCCCTACCTGGTTATGGCGCAATATCTGGAGGATGCCTGCTGCACCCAAAATCCGTGTATTTCTCTGGTCCATCTGTAGCAATGCCTTGGCGACGAGAGAAAACCTGTATCGAAGACATACATTAGACAGTCCCTGCTGCACATTATGCAAAAGTAAGATTCCAGAAACTTTAGAGCATATATTCTTACTCTGTTCGTGGACTCAACAGGTGTGGAATCATACCCAGATCGGGGTTTCAGTCCTCCCCAATAATATTCAGCGTCTGGACTTGTGGATCGTTTCCACGATTGGGGAAGGAAATCGATTATCTCGTCTGGCTTTTATTTCTGTTTTCATAGGCAGATATGGCATCCCTGCAGATATGGCGAGCCCGGAATGGCTTCATTTTCGGAGGAACTCCTCCCAATCCAACGCAAGTGGTAGAAGCGGCATTGACTCATGCCAAAGTAGATCGGTTATCTTCGGCTCCCTGAACGCATCAAAAGCTTTCGGTAAAAAACAAATCCTATCTATGGCATCCCCCCGATCCCGGGGTTTTGAAGGTTAATATAGATGGATCATTTCATCAAGGAAGCAATCATGGTACTATAGCCCATATTTGCAGAGATCACCAAGGCCGACTACGAGATGGCTTCTCCATAGGGGTTGTGGCATCCTCGGCTCTTCAGGTCGAGATCCAAGCCTTATCCTTTTCGCTCCTCCATCTTCTGCATCAAGGGATTCAACACGCCAACACGCAAGGATCATCGTTGAATCAGACAACCTCACTTTGGTGGAATTGTTGAATCGCCGCACACTGCCGCCATGGAGGGATCGATCTCTCTTCTCAAAGGCTTCGTTCCTATTAACCCTATTTCCCAGTCTAAAGCTAGGTTTCTGTCGAAGAGAAGCGAACGCGGTCGCCGACTGGGCCTGTAAGGCCCATACTTGAAATAGATTCACTTGTAATTGGGCCCTTATTTCGCCCCCACCTCTCTTAAACCTGTTAAGCGCAGATGCAATAGCTGCGGGTTGTACCGGTTACTCCTATTAATACTATTTGGGTTTCTGTTCAAAAAAAAAAAAAAATTCCGTAGATAATTTAAGCTCTTATTATAAGCATCTACAATCTCGCATTCTCATGCACAGTTTTTTTGGTCAGACATGCACAGTTTTGTTGGCAATGAAAGGTCGTAGCGATTAGGTGGCACACCTGCACAACTTGACAGAAGAAGAGTGAAATTGGGAAAAAGGAAAAGAAAAACCAACAAGAAGACCAAAAAATAATAAATTAGAATACATTCTAGCCATTGAATTATGTTGATAACTAAATTTTGATGACCCAATCATTTATTCATTGCATAGAAAATTAGAGATTAATCTTTAACCCCTAAACAAAAATATCAAAATTGCATTATGCATTTGCATCGAACAGCGGTAGATGACTAGAATAAATGATTCTGAATTGAATTGATTGGATTAAGCCCGCGATGATAAAATTTTGAACAAAGCTTGTAGCTGAAAATTGCATCAATTAGGCTATCATTTGTCCACTGATGGCATAATATTTCGAAGTATTCGTAAGTATGAGATGGGCGGATTATCTTGTATTGAGGCGTATCAACTTCAACAAGGTAAAGAAAGCAATTGGCGTGGATTCCTGGTATATTTATATATCGCCAGCTATTTGGGAAAGAAAATATGAAGGAGGAGCAAGGCAAGATTGGCAAGATATTAGACTCTGAGTTGTAGATGGGGGAGAAAGGCAGCAAATGGTGATGCTCGTAAGAATTTTCGTGAAAAAAGGGAAAAATATCCACCTTGGCAAGCTGGGCTCCATTGAATATTTTCATGGTACGAAGGATATATTTTTGAAGATCAAGTTTTCAAGAGAAGCAAAGGATGTCAGCTATTTAAGGAGCACACGCGAACATGAAGAGGGAGGACCCACATGTTAGAATACACGGCCATAATATAGAGAGCCACTAGAGAGAGAGAGAGACAGAGCGGGTGTTCTTTTCACTTGGTCATCCACGACCAAACGCCCTACTTCCAAACGCTGCTTTCCTGCTCCAAGTTCTACATCAGTGCCCTTGTCGCTGCCGCGCTGCTGACCACTGTCGCCAAGTTTGCACCGGTGACACTGCCCGTCATGTTTCCACAGAATCAGTTTGTGAAGATGTTCCCCGCCTGCGACGTTGCTGCACCGCCGAGCTTGTCTCACCGTACTGAAACCACCTACTGAGCAACCCGTCCCAAGAAGCAGCCAGCCTCCGCACTAAGAAATTTTTGCTGCTTGCCGTCTTAAGCCGACCTGTTGCATCCCGCTCGGCAGCAAATTGAGCTTTCGCTGCTCGATCGCGTTCAGGCCGTCCATAAGCATTGCTGAGGCTCCTTGTTGATTTGCTGGTCCTCTGTCTTCCATCGCATTAATCCCATGCCGTTCTCACCATCGCTCGGGCCTGCTTGGCTGGTTATAACATTCTCAGGTGGCAGCGAATTAAAGGGGCTGCAAACTCTCATTACTGGCACATTTTTTATTTGTTCTTTTGGCAGGTTATTAGTCAATTTGGCTCCACCACACAGCATTTTCCTTCAGCCGTGTCCAGCTGTTCTAATGATTGTGGATTTCTTGCTTTGCCAAGCATACATCACCGAAGGTTCTCGTTTTGCTGCCGTTTTTTCTGCCTGCGATCATCGGCCACCGCGAGAAGTACCACTACAAGGAGCCAATACCGAGAGTCACCACCGGTCACTGTTTGCGATCGACGCTCAAATTTGGAAAGTTATTGTCACAATTAGGTAATTCTCCTTATCGCCTAATTTGATTATTTGATATCCAATGTGCATATTTGAGTGATAATCATTATCCATTAGGAGTTGATTCTTAATCCGCATCCATCTATAAGGCTTTTGATGAAATAATTAATCACGCATCAATAATATTGATATTTTGATCTTTAAGATTTAAGATCAATGTATCGATTTTATTTGTAAAATATTCAAGTTGATTAGATATTGTTTCCTAATTCGAACAATGGATGATATCTTTGATGACCCTAAATGATTTGGTGCCTATCTTGCTTTAATGCTTTATTTATGTTGAAAATACAAAAAATAAAATAAAATTGCATATCATATAGATTAGAATTGTTTCCCTAGATAGAATTACATGATAGAATAATTTAGTTACCTTTTTTTTTTTATTAAATTAGAATGCAATCTTTAGATAATATTTAGATTAAATAAGCATCTTTGAATTGATTTGCTTGTTGAGATAAGTTTCTCAATTAAGATAGGATTTAGGTTAGTCTATTTCCTAACTTAAAATAGATTATATCTCTTTAGTTATATTTTTATTTTTAGTAATTTTTTATTACTAATTATAATGAAAAATACAAAAAACATCATGTGCATGTCATATAGAATTACATTCATAAAATGTCATTTAGTATTTGTTGCTAGTTCCACTTAATTAAAAATTGTTCGTCATTAGAATTAGGCCATTTAGTTTAATTGCATTGCATGTAGATTAAATTTCATTAAACAAGAGAAAATCCTGAAAAAATTAAGTGACCGGGTGTTATTTAGGAATCATATTTAGGGCTATTGATGTGAAATTTGAGCTAACATTACAGATGCTTTCATTGTTACGAAATAAGTCCTTTAATTTAGTTTTTATTTTATTGGGTGTTAAATTGGCGGTTTGCGCCTCACATGTCTTCAAAACATTTGTTCGAAATAAAAAAGAAATGATATCGAAAGGGCGTTAGAGAAATCTAGCGTAATCAAATTCCTGAAGTCACAATTTCTGATTTGTAGTAATAAAGTAAGTTACTTTACTTGGGTTTTAATCGACCTACCAAAGAATAAATTAGTAGAGACTTCTAATTAAAAAATCATTTGCATGTTAAGAATGTGAACCTAAGTTGCGAATTGGTATGGGCTTGGACGAACTCGAACTAAGTTTAGGCTTAGTAATTCATTAGCTAAACCCTTAGGTGGTTCATCCGAATATAGGTTGCAACAAATTCATATGTGCTAGTCATGCGAAACTCTAAAAAAAGACTTGTCTTTTTTTTTTTCCTCTTTATTCAAAGTTCGTTATTAGGCTTTCATGAACAACCATGACAAGGACAATTAATCTCAACGAACTCTTAGGTGCAAATTCAGCTACATACGCAGCTGCAACCTAAATGCTCTGATTGAATTTTCAATAAGAAAAAAAAGTGGAAAAGAGTAGAAGATGGAGTGGAAGTATAAAATATATTAAGACATTACATATTTTTAACTAATTTCTTTTGCCAAACATATTTAACTTATTGAGCATTGTAAAGATGAAGAGAGATGAAATCAGGTAGAGAATATTAAAAAGGGAAGCGGGGGTTTTTGAAAATTTTAAGTTGTTAAATATTAGAACATTCAAATTTTTGTGTACTCTTTATTTATTTTTCTTTTGTACTAATTTCCACACTCCGACTATAGATTTGAATCTTGGCTACTACTACAAGAAAAATTACCAAAAAAATCCAAAACCTATGCGCTTATACCAATTTAATTCTAAACATTTTTATATTTTTGTCAATTAAGTCCTCCATTTTGGCAAACAATTGCTAATGTAGAAGACAACCATCCTACATTGCACAATCAAAGTAACATGGACATTTTTAATAATATTTTCATGATTTTTGAGATTTTTTGGTTTGTTTATATAGTGCTTTTGACTAAGGGCCAACCCTCATGACCATAGGTGACCAGTGAGGGTTGCAAAGCCTTTGTCAATCTAGGCGGGAGCCACAATGCCCTTGCTACAACCAGCAAGGGCTTTGGGAGTGGGGCCGCCATGCCCTCTTTAGCCATAGCCAAAGCCACAACATCCTTGCCTAGTGCAATTGAGGGTTGTTCTATGACCCTCTCTTGCCCTCAGTGAAAAAAAAAAAAACAGAAAATATTGAAAATTTCAAATTTATTAAATATTAAAAAAAAAAAAATGTCCGCATTGGTGTCATTATGCTACGTGAGATAGTGGCATTTACATCAACAATTTATAACCAATTTGGTAGAATGGACTCAATTGACAAAATGTGAAAAATTAAGAACTAAATTAATAAAGTCGAAAGGTTTATGATTAAATTAGCATAAATACAATTAGTTTTTGACTTTTTTTTTTTTTAATGGTCCCACTACTATGCCCGAGATGGTTTCTAAAGGGCACGATGGAACGAAGAACTGATAAATTTGACTTTGAGAATTAAGGGGAAAAAAACAAAACAGAAATGCAAAGGAGGCTAATTCATTGGTTATTCTTAATGAATAGAATATGAATTGACCTAGAAAAAGACTTTCTGGTCTTTGTTTAGTCCAAATTTCCAAATTCCGATCGCTGCCATGTTATTAAGCTTCCATAAGCCATCACTACGAGCACGATCTATTGCTCGAGCCACTTCATACAGATGTTGAAATTTGCGTGTGAGATTTGAATGCAATTAATTTCAACCAACTCTTAGGGGCAAATTAAACTAAATACTCAAATTAAATTTTCGGAGGAGTAATAATAGAGTTGAAGTATAAAAAGGTTAATACTTCTCACATTTTTTATTAATTTTTTTGGCCAAACATGTTTATCTTAAGAGAGATGATATCGGGGAGGAAATTAAAGAGGGTAGTGGTTTGTTCTAACATCTTAAGCCGTTAGATCTTGTAATGTTCAAATTTTTACAAACTCCCACTCTATTTTTCATTTGTGACTAATTTGCACACTCGGCTGCGATTATGACTAAGAGATTGCTCACATATTAAGTAAATCTAAGATTGCTTGTTTGCATGATGGATGAACAATTAATAACGAGCAGCTAAGCAATTTGTCTTTTAGCATCAAGAAAAAGAAGAACATAAATGATATTGATTGATTGTTTATTCTTTATGAATGTAGTATGAATTGAGCTGAAAAAAAATGTACTTTCTGGTCTTTGTTTATTCCAAGGTTACTATGATTATTTTAATTGGATTTCTTTATGAAAAGAATACAATTAATCTAGAAAAAGACTTTCTTTGCGCAAATATGTCAACATCATTAATCAGATGAGGCATAAAAGCTTAGGAAAATGCCCTAATATTTCAAAAAGACTAATTAAGAAAGAAGACTTTCTAGTCTTTGTTTATTTCAAGATTTCAACTTTTGACCATCATTTCATTACTAGGTTTTCATGAACCACCTTACGAATTGATCTAGAAGAAGACTTCCTGGTCTTTGTTTATTCCAAAATTTCAAGTTCGGACAGTTGTCCGTTGATCTAGAAAATACTTTTTGGTCTTTGTTTATTAAGATTCCAAGTTCTAACAGTTGTCCCGTTGATTTCAAGTTCTTACAGTTGTTCAGTTGATCTAGAAAAAGACTTTTTGGTTTTGTTTATTCTAAAATTTCAAATTCTAACAGTTGTCCCTTTGATCTAAGAGAAGACATGGTTTTATTTATTCCAAGTTCTGAGTGCTGATGTAGAAAAAATTATGGTCGCATTACTAAGCTTATGTGAATCAACACAAGGACAAACTATTTCTCAAGCCACTTTTGTCCAAATCTTTGTTTGAGATTCAAGGACAATTACGAGACGAATATCATTTGTTATTATTTATACTTGCAAAAGCGTACAGACAAAAGTTAGCATTAAAAAGATTTCACAAAATCGTCTTTGCATGAAATATTTGACTCATTAGTTGATAGAACAAACCTTTCAATGTAATTGAAGCGATTGCACACATATGCACGAAAAGAGAAATTATCTCAATTTTTTTTTTTAATGTTTAACCATTTATGAGATAAAAAAGATTCAAAATTTTAAATTGAAATATGTTAGATATGAGATAAATTTATTAATCAATACATGTATCTATTGATAGAATTTTTACAAAATAACTCATGAAAATAAAAGTCTTATTTATTTTACATAAATAATCATTTTTTGCTTCAAAAGACGTAATTGACTCGACCACGGTATAAACAAAGCCGCGTGATTGCATCTAGGTGTCCATTCATTTAATGGAGCCACAGCATCGTTTTTGGGATGAAAGTTCAAAAGACGTAATTGACTTGATCACGGTATAAACAAAGCCACGTGATTGCATCTAGGTGTCCATTCATTTAATGGAGCCACAGCATCCTTTTTGGGATGAAAGTCGAAATAATAGGCAAAAGGTGATGGGTTTAGGAGTTTGGATAAGTTCCTCTTCTTCACAAGTTTCTTCTCTAAAACTCGAATTCATCGGCTAAGGTGCATATATACTGCACAAGGAATGCATAAAATCAACAATTGCGATTCACTTGATCCGTTTGACTTGAGTCTGTATAAGTATTTCCTTCTCTTTTTATCAAAAGATGCATTTTCCCGTTGTAATTAATTTTGGCGTGTCTTGAACCTCTACGTACTCTTCGCATGGAACATGAGGTCTCCTACTCCTTTGGGCAGATTAAAGGCGGTGCAATAATTATTATACCTTGCATGGGTTAGGTGGGCATGTTTCCTCTCCCCCACCAAAGCATTGACGAGCCTTCACTCGTACAAAATATTAAATTCTCTATTAGAGCGAAATCGGCGTGACGTCATAGGAGCTTGGATCTTATAAAGCTCGTTTCGAAACTCCATGTTGGAAAAATATCTTCTTTGATCCAATATCCCTAGACATTAGAATCTCTCCTTTTTGTTGCTTAGAATCGATTCTTCCCGAGAAAATGGCTTTTATTCGCAAGGCAAGGCGCTGGGGCGTCAATCTCCGTGTGTTAGCATTTACTCGCAGGATCAGAGGAGCTGTGCGATCAGGGCGCAGGAACAGAATAATCTCCAATGTATCCCCAGAAGTATTGGAGCACCACCGCCAACAACCCCAGCCTCAAGACCACCACGTTCCGCCGCTTGAAGATGAGCTGAGGCCGCCCGAATCCGAGCCTGAACGGGTCATCTCCATCAGAGAGAAAATTAAGCAAGCTTGCAAACGTGGAACGCTCATGGGCAAAGCTCTCCATATACCGGATCCCACACTATCTCAAGGATGGCGAGGACGAGGCCTACGTCCCTCAGATCGTCTCCCTTGGGCCGTATCACCATGGTAAAGAGCGCCTCCGCCAGATGGACGAGCACAAGTTGCGCTGCCTCCACCACATCCTCACGCGTACCAGTCACCGGATAGGCCTTTATCTAGACTCGGTGAAGGAGGTCGAGGAGAGAGCTCGCGCCTGCTACGAGGGGCCAATATCCATGAGCAGCGATGAGTTTGTGGAGATGATGGTTCTAGATGGGTGCTTTGTGATAGAGCTGTTTCAGGGATTTTACGACGGGGGGTTTGAGACACTCGGCTACCTTAGCAATGACCCCGTCTTCTCGATGCGGGGACCAATGCACACGATTCAGCGGGACATGATAATGCTCGAGAATCAGATCCCTTTTTTCATACTCAACCGGCTGTACTGCCTCCAGCTCGGCCACCCCGACCTAGAGGAGGAATTGGCCCACCTGGCGCTCGTGTTCTTCGACCATATGAAGCCAACAGAGGCGACCGACCATATGAAGCCAACAGATGCGACCAACCATAGTAGCAACAGGTTGGAGTTCCCATTACCTGACCTGGCTGAGCTCCATTGCCTTGCATTGTTCCGGCAAAGCCTCCTGCACCCGGGCGTGAATGGGGAGGCACTACCTGATCCGAGTGAGCTCCATTGCCTCACATTGTTCCAGCGGAGCCTCCTGCACCTGGGTGTGAACCAAGAGCCACCCAAGGACCAGTCACAAGGGCAGCAACAACTCATCCACTGCGTGACAGAGCTCCGAAAATCTGGGATCAAGTTCAACAAGGGGAAGACAGACAAGTTCTGGGACATCCAGTTCAAGGGCGGGAGCCTCCAGATCCCCCAACTTGTGATCCATGATGGGACAAGGTCGCTCTTCCTTAACTTGATAGCTTTCGAGCAGTGTCACTTCAAATGCGGCAACGAAATCACCTCCTACGTAATCTTCATGGACAACTTGATCAACTCCCCAAATGATATAAGGCACCTCCACAAATGCAAGATTATCGAGCACTGGCTTGGAAGCAACGCCGAGGTCGCTGACCTCTTCAATGGGCTTTGCCAAGAGGTGGTCCTTGACATCGACATCAGTTATCTTTCCACCGTGTCTACGCAAGTGATAGACTATTGCGGCCACAATAGGCATGGTTGGGCATTCCTTCTCAAGGAAAATTACTTTGGCAATCCTTGGTCAATCATTTCCTTCGTTGCTGCTTTGGTTTTGCTTTTGCTTACTTTCACACAGACCTTCTATACAGTCTATAGCTACCACAAGCCGGGATCTTGATTTCTCATACAGTGGAAATCATCAGTTGAGCACTTTACGAATGTTAAAATTCTGGTGAAAATCTAGCAATTAGGATTGAGGCTAATTGAGTATTAGCAATAAATTTGCAGATGAATGCTTGAGATGTGGAGGTCTCACCTCCTAATGAAGAGAACAATGTGATGGTGGTCAAACTCAGACCGCATGAACTATATTTGTCACAAAACCTTGAGTTCAATATGGCGACATATTTTCCAAAAACTATCTTATAAGTTTTGTAAACCACAGCTTTCCACTCGTGAATCTTACTACCTTTATTTTGCTTGGTTAAATATTTAAATTACATAACAAATCTAATGTTTTCCGACGTTTCCAGATGAAATTGAGCAAAAGTTGTAAAGCATTCCTTAGAGGTGATAAACAAGGCTACGAAAAAAGTAAAAGACAATTGATCGAAAGAAAAAATAAAAAAATTTGCCTTCTTGCTAGGCCAAAAAAACCTCTAAGGCGGTAACCTACGTGAATTCTGAAGGGCCTCCTCGTTCCTGATAAAGTTCGAACAATTGGCAAAAAGTCAGGGTTTAGAAGTTTGGAGGGCCACCCCTCTCCCTCGTCAATTTCTTGCTCGCACTCGTGTGCATTAGACGAGGTAAATTGCAATCATTGATTTTATGGACCCCATGTGAATCTCTCACATGGATCTCATGAGATCAATGGTTATGATTCCCTTAATCTATTAGACTTGAATCCGGATAAATATGTTCCTTTCTTCTTATCAAAAGAAGCATTTTCCCGCAATGCCAAATACAATTAATTTTAGTTTTGGCATGCCGGGAAAGTTGGGCCTCTCGAAAATGATTTTGACCCCATTGCTCCTCTTCACCGGGGGTATCTACCCAAAGCCTGTGAGCTACGCTTTCCAATTCTAAAATTTATTCTGATGTATCACTTAAAAGAAATAAGTTTAATTAATTTGCTTTTGAAGCTTACCTATGTAAAATGGATTTAAAAGAGGGCATTCCTTAATAAGGAGATCTACAATAATTCTCTCTAGTCCTTTTCCCAATAAATTGAGCTAAATGAAACTTCATTCCATCTCCTTATACACACCATGTGCATGATATGACAATGACATTAGAAAAGCTTGAGTGGGGACAAGATAAATGATCTTTCAAAGTACTATTAATTTTTTGATGATATTAAAACAGATAGTGTAGACATATGATTGGTTATGTAAATGTCGAATCTGATTAATTAAATAATGTGGGGCAATTTCTTTTGTTCTTTGATATTAAGTATTTTCATTAAACTTTCTTTCTAAAAGGTAAAATATAATAACTCGGTTGAAGTGTCGTGATTATATATCTTTGGTGGATTGTGTTAGAATAGGTTCCATTCTTCTAAAGCTTTCTCTCAATTCAAGCCATAGCACACGATTTCATCAAACAAAATGATCTTACTAATCTATATCGAGCAGATTATAAATAAAGAATATTTGGCTAAACATTTAGGAAAAGCTATACTTTTAAAAGAAATGGAGAAATCAGAACCAAGTCACTATGATATGAGTTAACCCCCTTTTTTAGCTAATCCCTAATCCCCGGATCAATCGTGGACACACTTTTTCCCTCACCTCGAGTTAATAAATCTCAAATTGTGCCTTTAGAACGATTTGTGTAGGGGACTGCACCATGAGATTTGATCCCAAGCCTGCCTTGATTGTGTGGAAACGTTCTAGGGTAAATAATTTACCGCGATGGTCAAGGACATAGGAATAAAGTGATCACATGTGCAATGGAGACGGACCCAAGTGTTTATAACAAGCAACAACAGATGACATAAGTGGAACAGTGGTGAAATTGGATTTATCAGAAATTTCCCCTAAGATGAGACTGATGACCAAGTGGTGTATCAAATCTTCCACCCAAAATTATTTAATAAGAAAAACAGTAATTACAACAAAGAGACAGCCGGCGAGGTAAACCAGGGATATCAAATCTTCCAGGGCGCCGCACTTAAGAATCCCTAAAATTGAATTTAATGAGAGTGAGAGCACAAAAAAACTCGGGAGATTTTTCTTCTTTCTTTCCTCTCTAATGGAAAAATAATAACTTTCCTTTTTGTAGTGATAATAATTTAATAAATCTGAAAACCTAGCAGGAAAAGTAAGTGTTTGCGTGTTTTTTGTTTTCTGCTAAACGTGGAATCAAAATTGAGGCCTCTCATGACCTTCCCCACGTAATTCTTTAATATCAAGATAACATTGTATATTTTATGTAACCCTATCGTTTCTCACCATTTGCGTTTAAATTGCTCCAGATTTGACCAACTTACATGAGTTAATGGCCTGAATTTAATTGGTTTATGAGGATTGTTGACCCGAATATGATTGGTTTATGAGGATTGTTGACCTGGATTTGATAAAAATTTGATTGGTTTATGAGGATTGTTGACCTGAATTTCATTGGTTTTTGAGGATTGTAGTATATAACATGGGTTTTCATCCACCGAACCTTTGCATGTGTCCTTGAACTTTTAAAAAAATAAATATATTATCTTAAAAGTTGAAAAGAACCATATATTAATATTCTTTTAGCATGATTTTTTTTTTTTCAAATAGAATCCATCAATTGACTATATTTTAAAGAAATGTTTACTAGAAGTCTTAAAACTTATCATGAAAGTATAATGAAGTTCTAAAACTTACAAAAAATGCAATCAATTTCTAAAACTTGTCAAATTGATACAATTGAGTTATTCTTTGAACACTATCTAATTTAACTAATAGAAAAGTACCGACATGGCTTTTTTTATTGCTTTCTTTATACCACATGGTGTTGATGTGGCTTAAACAAGAAAGACAAGTCTAAAATGAAGTTGTTACGTTCTAAATTTGATTTTTATAATAATATTAATTGGATTAAATTTATAATTAAAAAAAAAAAAGCAAACCCGCTACTATTGCCCTACCATCTCTAGGTTGGGTCGATGAAGTTGGGACAAGAGGAGGCCGAGGTCACCAAGCCCCAACCAGGCCAACAACCCTGGCCAACAACAAACCCTCGCCCAGATGTAGGTGGGGTGAGGGCCAATCAAGGCAAGGGTCACCGCTAGCTATGGTGGGGCTAGTGGCTAGCAACCCCACCCCAACCAATGGTGGCCCTCAGGTCTATTTAGGCAAGGGCCAACAACTCTCGCCTTAGATGCAAGCCCTCACCTACTATCGACAAGGGTCACCAGCCACTTGTTGGGCCCCACAACCCCAACCAACTCTTGCCCTTTCTTGGCGATGGTGGCAACCTCGTGAGCCCTAGATGGTTCCCCTTTTTATTTTTAATTCAATTTAATTAATATTATTATTATTAAAATTAAATTTGGACCAAAAAACTATCATTTTGGACTTATCTTGCTTGTTTAAGCCATGTCAATGCCACATAGAAGAGAAAGAAAATAAATAAATAAATAAATAAAGCAATGCCATCATTTTTCTTTAGCCAAATTGAACATTATTAACGGAAGGACTTGGTTGCACAAATTCAACAGATTTTAGAACTTACTTGCACATTCTAAATACTTTGTGATTTAATTGCACTTTCATGACAAATTTAAAATTTCAAGTGAACATCTCCCTATTTTTAATATGGTCTACTATTTCTAACCCTCTCTTTTGGCTTTGACCAATAAAATATGGGTTATAATATCATTTATACGCCATTAAATAAAAATAACATATCTTAACGGTTGTCATCTAAACAATAAAGTCTGCCCTAGCAAATTTCTTTTGGTAAGAATCTACCCAGCAAATTTAAGGAGGTATTTAATTATAGGTGTTATTTAGTTAAAGAAGTTTTTGTTTTAGTGAAAATACGAACTTTCTTGTTACTTTCTATTTTGCTATATGTGTTCCATGATTTAATTTAAGGAAAATTATATCTCCCCCGAATTTTAGGGGTAGTACACTTTTGTCCATAAAATTAGATAAGTTATACATTACCCTTTGAACTTTCATCTTGTTACACGCATTAACCCTCCATTCTTTTTTATATTGGTGTGTGTAATGCACATGTCATTTAAGAGATAAAAATATATTTTTCATCTCAAATTTTAAAAGAGAATCTCATTTACCCTTGATCTCCATAAAAATAGAAAATAAAACAAAGAAAATAGAGAAAAATAAATAAACTGAAAATGCATTTGGTTCAACATTTTGAAAGCCCATTAGGAAAATGCAAAATAGTTTAGCCAAAAATGATTTTAGGCAAATGTAAAGACCGTTTGGTAAACTATGTTTTGAAAGCAACTTTGAGAAAATGTCGTTTGGTAGAAAACACATTTGAAAAGCCCTTTGAGTGATTAATATTATTTTTTTAATTTCATTTGTTTAAAATTGAAAAAAAAATAATGTATGCAACCTTTTAAATATAATTTTGACAATAATACTAAAAAAATCAAATACATATATACACACACACACACACACACACACACACATATATATTTTAAAAAGACCAAACCCTTCATTGGAATTTTTTAATTTTCATTTTGTTAAAATTGAAAAAAAAATGTATGCAACTTTTTAAATATAAATTTTGACAATAATGCTAAAAAAATCATATATAATAAAAAAAAAAATCAAATCCTTTGTCAATTTTTTTAAATTTTTATTTATTTAAAATTGAACAAATAATGTATAAAAATTTTAAAATATAAATTTGAAAATAATGCTAAAAAAATCAAATACAAATATATACTATTTTATATATATATATAAAAAAGAAGACCAAACCCTTCATTGGAATTTTTTAATTTTTGTTTGTTTAAAATTGAAAAAAAAAAAAATGTAAGCAACTTTTTAAATATAAATTTTGACAATAATCTTAAAAAAATCAAATACATATATATAATTATTTTAAAAAAACTAAATCATTTGTTGAAATTTTTTAATTTTTATTTGTTTAAAATTGTAAAAAATAATGTATGTAACTTTTTAAAATAAATTTGAAAATACTGCTAAAAAATCAAATACATATATATATATAAAATCAAATATATATATATATATATATTTAAAAAGACCAAACCCTTCGTTGGTTATTTTTTTTTAATTTGTATTTTTTTAAAATTGAAAAAAAAATCATATGCAACTTTTTAAATAGAAATATTGACAATAATGCTAAAAAATCAAATATATAAATATTTTTAAAAGACCAAAATATATTTAATTTTTTAGCATTTATGTAAATTTGATTTTTTAGCATTATTTTGGCATTTAAAAAATAATAATGAGGGCAAAATATGACATTTGAAAAATGAATGATGATAGTTTTGGAAAAAAAAAAAAAGTTTTCAGCATTTGGTCAAATACTGAAAACTCAAAGCTAGTCTCTAATAGCATTGGGCTTTTAGCATTTCCAATGCTGACTTTCATTTGAAAACTACTTTAAAATGGTTGTCAAACGATCCAACATTTCTCCAATGGGCTTTGGAAGCTAAAAACCCCTTGGGAATGCTGAACCAAACACACTAGACCCAATTTTTCATAAGAAATGGATGATGTTTACATCAAAGAGCTGATGAGTTGGTATTTAATCACTCTGAAGCTCCAAGAAACAGTGGAATGTGGATTCACTCGGAAATCAAGCGCTAATGCATCCACAGAGTTAATAGATCAACACCACCGACAGCAACAACCATAGCCTCAGGACTAACAGGTTCACAAGCTACCGCAGGAACCATCCAAGGCTATCTAGATCGTGCTTGAGATCAACGAGGGCGAAAGCCTCCTCGAAGAGTAGCCAAGGTCACCCGAGTCCAAGTGGGTCGTCTCCATAAAAAGAGCAGCTTGAGCACCCTCAGACCAGACCACCGAGGCAAGAAGCGTCTCTGCCAAATGTACCAGCACAAGTGGTGCTGCCTCCACCACATCCTCAGGCTATTGATCACAAGATAGGCCTCTACTTGGACCTGGTGAAGGAGGTTGGAGAGAGAGCTCCCACCTGCTATAACGAGACAATATCTGTGAGCAGCAACGAGCTCAAGGAGATGACGACTGTCGATGGGCAATTTGTGATTGAGCTATTCTAAGGAGTTGCCGAGGGGTTTAAAGAACTCGGCTACCCTTGCAGTGAACCTGTCTTCTCAATGTGGGGATCCATGCACACAATTCAGCAGGACATAATCATGCTCCAGAATCAGATCATGCTCTTCATTCTCGACTGGCTGCTTGGTCTCCAGCTCAGTGACCCTGACCAGAAGGGGCTTGTGGGCAAGCGGGCACTTAGGTTCTTTGACCCTCTGATGTTGACGTACGAGCCCCTGACCAAGCTTAGCCGCAACAGGCTGGAGTCTCTTGGCTATGCCACCACCTTCGACCCATTATCCAACCAGGGCAATCTCCATTGCCTTGGAGTTTTCTAGTGAAGCCTCCTACACTCAGGCCTGAAGCCAGAGTCAAGGGCGTGGATCAAGCGCTGGTCGCACTCCAACCAGGAAGCTGACAAGAGGTGGCAATGGCTCATCCACTACATGACGAAGCTGCGGGAAGCTTGGATCAAGTTCAGCAAGAGGAAGTTAGACGGACATCCAGTTACACGGATGGGATCCTCCAGATCCCCCCACTTTGATCCATTATGGTATGAGGTCGCTCTTCCTCAACTTGATAGCCTTCGTGCAATCTCACTTCGATCGCCGCAACAACATCACCCTGTACATAATCTTCACGGACAACTTGATCATCCTGCGGTGTAATGGAGCACTGGCTTGGAAGCGACACTGAGGATGCCGACCTCTTCAACCAGCTTTACCAGGAGGTGGTCTTTGACATCAATGATTGTTATCTCTCGACCCTATCCATCAAGGTGATAGATACTATAACCCCAGTTAGAATTCCTGGAGCGCCATTCTCAAGCACAATTACTTCTTATCTCTCCTACCATCCATCAAGGTGACAGATACTACAAGCCCAGTGAGAATTCCTGGAGAGCCAATCTCAAACACAATTACTTCAACAGTCCCTAGGCAATAATTTCCGTCATTGCTGCTTTCGTTTTGCTTATGCTTTCTTTCATACAGACATTCCACGGAACCTATGGCTAGTATAGGCGTTCTTGATTTATGCAGTTGATTTTTGCAGTTATTAGGATTAGTTGACTCTCTTTTCCTCCCAAGGAAAATGCCCTTAAAAGATTTTACACAAAAATTTCACTCAAAATAAAAAAACAATTGCCCCTTCTTTTATTTTGTCATTGCATTGAAATAGACTTGTAAGCTACACAGAAGGAAGCAGCTAATATGTAGTTCGTACAAGTATCAGTTTTGGCGGCAATGTGAGTCCCGTTGGAATGTCCATTTAGTTTGTATGAAAATAGATTCTTTCTATCAATTCCTAAGAGGCTTGTGCCATTGGAACAAACCTCAAAACTTCCTAACAATTCCACAAGCATCTTTAAAGCGGCTCTCTGGTAACCTCTCCCATCTTAGATAAGCAGAATTCATGGCTGACAGAACATGTAATGTAAACTCATGAATGGCAAACAAGAGAGAGACGCCAACCCTTCCATTTCCTCCCAGAGCAGAAACAATCTTAACTTCGAGCAGAAGGTCATCATTTGAAATAACACCTTTACCTAGTAATGCCATGGAATCCTCGCTCAATACCCCGCAAGTACAGACATCCGACACTGATAACAATCCTCCTTCAAGAACCAAGAGAAATCCAATGATAGGTCGTCGTATATAGGCTTCATCAGGATTTCCAAGCTAATCCATGTCACAACAGTACATCCTCTCATAAATCGGCCATGCAACCAAAATGGGTAAGTAGCAGTCAATAAAAGACAAGAAGAGACAAACACAAAATATGTGAAAAAAGCGTACCCAGAACCAGGGAAGTAGGAACTACAGCTATATGAAAATGCGAGCAGCACCAATGAATGCCATGTCTAAAGAACAAATTGGGAGTATCCCTTACTAAAGCTAAGATATAGAAAGTACAATAACTTCACTCCTGAGAAGTTACCATGATGCTAGACGTAGGCTTTTCTATAATCTCTTTCAGAAAGGGGGAGTATCAGGCAACATGCCATATGGTCTTGAGCCAACATTTTGCTGTGAGAAACCTCCATCGGCTGGTACGATGCCAGGAAAAAGAGATGCCTACACAAGGACTATTGATAGATCATACACGAAAAATTTAATCCCCCAGTAAGCCTGCAGCATCAGTTGAAGATGCTCTCTTTCCATCATAGTGCAGGTGAAAAAGACATGGACTCAAAAGGCAAAATGAGCATACATACCAAAGGATCGGAGAAGCGGATACGCAGTAAAAGAAGGAAACCAAGGTTCAGCATACCCGTTTGCTGGAAGAGTGCGGGGCATATTTGTATTTGACCATAAGCATTATCTGTCTCCTCATTGTAAGCGTAAACAACATGACCCAGTAGAATAGAGTACAGGCCATAAGACGGGCAGATCAAACATGCTGAAGAACATCATTGCGAAAGCAATCACAAATGCCCATGTGATTCATAACATCACATGGAGAGAGAAGACCGACATGTTCAATAATTAACAATACCTTGAAGTCAGAATATACCAGAACACACGATTCCATCCTTCTCCTCCAAAATGAAGCGGATCAATTCCACCAAATTCAATCAATAACTATCGTAATAACGGAATACCAAAGGGCCCCCCAAAATCAACACCCACTGAGAAATTTAGGAGTAGTTCTTCAATTCAAAAGCATCACAGAACACTCCCACAACATTATAGACACCAGCTTTACGATCTCGTGCAAATTCAATCCCTACCATCTTCCTCCAAGATATCCAAACTTGAAGGCACCAATTATCAACTAGTCTTTCCAACCCCAGAATACCAGGAACCCACACAATTCCATCTTTCACCCCAACAATGACGCCGATCAATTTCATTGGATATAAAATGGCAAAGCTATCCCAACCGTAATCCTACCAGCACCGGTAAAACACGAGTTTAGATATGAAAAATTATCTTATCAGGAGAATATGTCAGTGAATTACACTGAAAAGGGTGGTCTATTTAGATCATTTTCTGTTTGGAAATAGAGGCGCCAAAAAGGAAAATAAATCGAAAAGCCGAAGGGGTTCCCTTTCTGCTCCAGCAGTGGCGCCAGAAAAATGGGTCTGTATCGCTCTTCGCCATTTGAGCTTCATGAGCACCCGCCTACGCTCCTCCTCCTAAGCCCGTCAATCAAACGTCTCTTTAGCTCCGTCCGGCGTCGTTGTCCTCTCCTCCCTGGCGTTTATTATTGGATATATTATTAATATAGTCCAAAATAATATGTTTACATACAAGCCCAATAGGTAAAGCTATGGTTATTTGGGTCTATATGGGCCGAAGACCAATAACTTTCATATAAAAACTCTAGGGTTTCCCTACGTTGGAGGTAACACCGCGAGCGTCCAAACTTGACGTCTCTTGGTGTAATACTTCAAGCAACTACTTTTTCTCTCTTAAATCTATTACCTCCAACAATCTTGAAGTATTAAGTTCGTGTGTCGGATTTGAGCGAGTAAAGTGTCTTCTTGAAGATTTCGTCAAGACGAACTCGCGGCTGTAATTTACTTTCGATTTCGACGGTGATATTGGCCGGGATCTGAGTTTGAAGATTCGGGCGACCGAAATCTTTGTTTCAAAAACCCAAAAATTATAGCCAATTTTAGAGGGTGAAACCACTTGGGCTTTGTTCTACTCTTGATACGAACGTTTTGAGTGGTCACTCGCATCAATCGAAGGTCGGATGGAGAAGTTACGACACCTGGAAGTTTCCATATGAATTTCTAACGAATTTCGGGTGCGAATTTCTAGCGAATTTTGGGGGTGAAATTTTTCGGCGAGTTTCAACGACAAAGGCAGTCCATCCTAAGGTTTTTGGGCGCTCCAGATCTGTTTTTGGGGTTTGTTGCTCTGAGGACTTCAAGGTGCACTATTTCTAACACTTTGCTTTGATTAAAATGGCAAAGCGTAGTTCCTATGATATTATAAAGTTGCAATCTTTTGATGTTACTGAATTTCATGACTAGAAATTACATGTTCAATTTAGCATGAAAGAACGTGACATATTCTATACCTTGTATTGAGCGATTTTGCATCTACCACTGAAGATGTGAATGAATATCAATGGAACAAAGATGAGGATTTTTGTAGAGATTACTTGTTGAACTCTCTAAATCTTAATCTGGCTATGACTTATAGTGAGTATAAGACGGCGAAAGAGATATGAGATCACTTGAACGCTCAGTTCCTGTTGACACCTAATTTTTGCCCAAAAATATTTCATTCCGGCATATAGGTTATCTAGGTGTTTAATATCGTGTTTTAAATGAAAGATGTTTTTCCTATAAAAAAATAATAATTTTTTAGAAAAAAGAAAAGAAAAAAAGAAGAAGAAATAAAGAGAGAGAGAGAGAGAGAGAGAGAGAGAGAGAGCAAGTTGAGGCCAACGATCTAAATGTGACTAGCCAAGCCTAGGAGGTCAGATTGGAATTCAAATGACAAGTTGGGGCCAAAATGCAATTTCCAAAAGTCGAGGGACCAATTCGCAAATTTTGCAAAATTTGCGCCCGAGCCCTTAAATCATCATTTTGGTCATCAATTAAGTTGAAATTGAATTTGGGCCAAGTAGAATCAATCAAATTGAGCCAAAAAGACCACATTTGTATTGAATTGGGTATTTTCGGATAAAAAAATGGCTAACTTTGAGAGACCTTTTTTGCAAAATTGGGTGGGCACAATTGCGAAATTTGGTCGAGATCTTAAACTACTATACATGAACTTGCTAATTGATCAAAAACCACAGCCAAAGTGATGAATTAAAGCACCCAAACCAGCTGCCAAATCTCAGTCCACGATTAAGTCTTAATTCGGAGCTGCTAAGTAGCCATATTGGTGGCCCCACCATATCCCACTCAGCCGCCCATTTAGCTCGATCTTTGCACGTGCTGAAAGACCGTATATAGTAGTGAAATTGGACGAAAATTTGCCAGGGATAAGCTGCTGAAGCACGGGAAAGTCGCAGCAAAGTCCGCACACTCAACAGCTGCAAAAGTTAAAAAATTGGCTAAGTCAGAAGAGTAGGTGAAGTATCCCTGTTGACAGGCTTGGTAGGTGGACAAAAGGCTGACCAAAAATCCCTTAATTCGGGGGATAAGATCACTGAAGCAAGGTCTTTGAAGGGATGAGAGAGAGGAGACGAAAGGGAGAGGGGAGAGCTCGGAGTCGTTCTCCAAAGAGGCCCTCAGAAGCAACTCCAGAAAAAGAAAAACCCAGAAATTCCAGATCAACCTCCAGAGAGAAAATGGAAATTTTAGCAAACTTGCAGCCAAAATTAGCCAAAACATTAAACTAGAGAGTACAAATTCACTCAAAGAGCTTTCCAACCATAGGTCGCATGTCCCAAATGGAGATTGGGAAGGCCTCCTAAAGCCCCCCGAAACAGTGCCCTCCTGGCGGGCCAAGAAAGTCCGAAAATTTTTCTAAGTGTCGAGACTGGTTGGTCACGAGTGAGGAAAGCCAGTGTTTTTGAGAAATTTGAGAGACAAATGAGGAAAATATTGACTTTTAACCAAACTAGAATAAATATAGTTTGGCGTGGTGTCAATTTTTCCAACAAAATACATCTTGAAGTCTAATGTTAGAGGTCAACGAAAACCTTCGTTGTCAGTTCTTTTTTTTTGCAGATCTCATTTCCAGTTGAAGAAGCCAACTTCCACAGGCCCCGAGGATAATTTGTCGGTTTCATCGGCCAAGAACCACTTGAAAAGGAAACTAGGAAGCAAGGTAAGCGTCCTAGATGTATTTATTTTTTATTTTGAGCATGTTTGATCATGAAAATCAAGAGGAAAACCAGCCCGGAAAACTGATTTCTGAGGCTGAAATTTTTCCAAGTGTTTGAAATCTCTTCAAGAGTTTTGCATGTGTGCTTCTTGAAGAGATTGTTTTGATGTTGTTCAGCGGGTCATTCTCTATGATGTTTCTTGCATTTGAAAGCTCATGTTACCTACTTTCACTCAGATTAAGTAGTGTTTCCCTTAGATCTCGTATGTGATGAGTGTCGGGGCTTGAATATGGGCATTCAACCTGTTTGCTTGACCTGGGTTCAAACCCAGATTTGCAAAATCAGATCAAACCCGCATATTTGATGCCGATTTCAACCTAGTTCTTGTGTGTTTTAAGCTATTATTTCTATCTGATCTTGCTCCCTGCATGTGTTAATATGATCTTGATACTTTAGTTCCACATAAGATTGTTCATGCGTTGAGATTGAAGGCCGCAAACATAGCCCGATGAAGCTGGTTTGGAATGATTTGATGCACGCCAAGTGTTCGACGAAATACGCAAACCAAGTTTCGATCTTGAAACGGTCGATTTGAGCTTGGTTCTTGTTATATTCATGTACTGGGCAGCCCCATATTAGTGTAAATCGTCATATATCGGTTTAGGGAATTAATTTTAAATAAAAAATAAAAAAATCCAAAAATCCAAAAATTTCAAAAAATATAAAGGTGATAGATGTATCAAATTAAGGCGAAAAATGGCATCTATGAAATTTTCCTATTTTTAAAATGTCATTTTCCTAATTTAATGCTATTTTGGTATTTTATGATCATTTTTGTAAATAATCCATTTTGCGTAAATTAAAACTATCTAGAGTAATTTCATGCATATTTAAATTTTCATTTTGCTCACGGGGGTCCTGTCCCGGGGCGTGATAATAAGGCCATGTAATATTATTTGCCCGACTTGTATCGGGTTTACCTTTTCTGCGTTCATTTTCATGTCATTTCAATTTCTTGGATGTTTACTTACGCACTGCTTTTCATTAATTTGAGTGTAAATTTCTCTTCTAAATTATGTTAGGATTAGTCTAGACATTAAAAAAAAAAAACTACAAAAACATTTGCATGGACGCTTAGTGGTTTCATAAAGATTATAATTGGTAATCAAGATTGTATGGCAATTTAGATAAATAACCTTCCAAGTTAGTGGTACCGCAAGGGCGCTAATAGAAACATTGGCGTAAACAAGTCCCCGTTTCTAAAAATCTCTGGTTGCGTAGGAATTGAGACAACACTCCCGTGTCTTGATTGGTTTCTAGCCGACCCCAATAGGCTAGTGGCGACTCTTAGAATTACATAGGTTGTTAAGAACTAAAATTCGAATCCAACGTCGCGCGAGGTATGGGCTTGGGAGAGCCTGCGCCTAATCTAGGGCCATTGGTCCACCTCTTTAGGCGAATACCTCTAAACCTTCTTCTTTTTCTCCGGACGGAAAAAAAGAGGTCGTGACAGCTCCAAAAACAAGAGGGGCTATCTAAAACTCTCATAGCGGAGAAATTCTTTGACTTTAAATTCACTATGAATTCAAGCATCACCTCTCGTTAGTTGAATTTGAGAACATGAGGAACAAGCTGAAAGATGATAATTCCGATATGTCCGATAATCTCTTTGTCGATCTTGTGTTGAGCAAACCGCCAACCGAATGGAGTTCTTTAAGACTGAAATGCACGGGCGAAGGTACAGATGGACTGGATGAATTAAAGAGATATATTCACATTGAGGATCAAAATATCACTAGGAAGAGTTTGGAACAAGTGGGACAACAAAAGTCAGTTGCCAACTTAGTTTCACACTCCAATAAACCTCGAAAAGTCCAAGTCATCAAAAGGTGAATCCTCTTTACGTTAGAGGCCAAAAAGACTATCTTCAAAAGAAGAAGAAGGGCAAGTGCCATAACTGTGTAAAGTGGGGTCACTGGGCAGCAGAGTGTAAGTCACCGAAGAAGCCAAATAATGACACACCACATAATGAGGCCAATATGCTAATTAGAGGATCTGAGCCTCGAGCTTTCATTGGAATGATGAAGAATGAAAAGGCCAGCGTCTCTTATGAGTGGTGGTTGGATAGTGGCGCTACTTGTCATGCTACAAATGATAAGAAATTACTCACTAATGTCACAGAAGTGAAAGATACTGTGGAAAATTGCAATGGTGGTGAGGCAAAGGCGACTCATCGGAACCGCAAATTTGGTGCTTTCTTCAAGTAAATTACTAACTCTGAAACATGTTAGAGTAGTACCTTTACTTAAGAAGAATTTGATATCTATGAGTTTACTTGATAAAGCTGGTATGTCTTTTTCAACTATGAATGGTAAAGTAACTTTATATGTTAACTCATATTATTTTGGTTGTGCATTCATGGTTAATGGTATGTATAGGTTGAGTTTAAATGCTGATAGCATAAACCATATGAATTCTACTTTGATTGATCCAAAGTTGCTACACAATAGACTTGGACATGTGAATTACAGGAAAATGCAACATCTAGCTAAAACTCATAACATTCCATTAGATACTTCTATTCGATTTGATAAGTGTGAAGTGTGTGCACAAGCTAAAATTACTAAAAAAAAACCTTTAAGTTGGTTTCTAAAAGCACACAACTTCTTGAGCTAATACATTCTGACATTTGTGATTTTATAAATTACATTACTAAAGGTGGTCGGAAGTATCTAATAACATTCATAGACGATTTTTCTAGATATTGTCATGTCTATTTGTTGAAATCGAAAGATGAGGCTTTTGAAAATTTTAAGATTTTCAAGTCTAGAGTAGAAAATCAACTCAACTTGAAAATTAAGAGGTTTAGAAGTGATAGAGGAGGAGAATATACTATGTCAAGGTTCAAGGAATTTTGTGCTTCAGAAGGTATAATACTTGAAACCACTGCTCCTTATTCACCCCAATCAAATGGTGTTATAGAGCGTAAGAATAGAACGTTAACTGAAATGTTAAACTCTATGTTACTTACAGCTGTCATGCCTTCCTCCAACTGGGGAGAAGTAGTTCTAATTGCTAATCACATCTTGAACAGGTTGCCGCACTCTAAGTTGTCCATGACACCTTATGAGATATGGCATAAGCGCCCTTGTAGATATGATACTCTTAAGACTTGGGGATGTATTGCTTATGTAAGTATACCAGATCCTAAGAAACCTAAGGTGGGATCTAGAACTATTACTTGTGTATGTCTAGGTAGTGCAGAAGATAGCGCTGCAAATAGGTTTTTAGATCTATCTACTAACACAGTAATAGAATCTAGAGATGCAGCGTTCTTTGAAAACAAGTTTATCAAAGATCAAGGCTTGAATGTTTTTGGATCTACAGATATGATTTTAGAATCTCCTGTAGAATCTGAAACAGGCCCTTCTGACACTAATTCCACACAGTTGGCTATTGAACCAACTCCAGTTAGAATATCTACAAGAGAGAGAATTCCCAAAAGTTTTGGTGAGGACTTTGTTGCTTATCATCTTGAGGATGATCCATTCTCCTATCAGGAAGCAATGAGATCTAGGGAATCTATACTGTGGGTAGAAGCCATAGATGATGAAATGAGCTCTCTGTTGCAGAATCACACTTGGCAGCTAGTAAATTTGCCAAAAGGGGCTAAAGCTATAGGCTGTAAATGGGTGTTGAAGAAGAAACTTAATAGTGATGGATCAATAGTCAGATACAAAGCACGTTTAGTAGCTAAAGGCTATAAACAACATAGTGGAATAGATTATTTTGATGTCTATTCACCTGTGTGTCATCTATCAACTATAAGAATTCTTCTTGCTTTGGCATCTATTGAACACTTTGTAGTGCATCAAATGGATGTAAAAACAGCTTTCTTAAATGGGGATTTAAATGAGGAAATTTACATGGAACAACCGGAAGGATATGTTATTTAAGATCTTGAGGACAAAGTTTGTAAATTAAATAAATCCCTATATGGTCTTAAACAATCACCTAAGATGTGGCATCTTAAATTTGATGAAGTGGTAAAGAGTTATGGTTTTCAGTCTAGTTATTCAAATAAATGCATTTACCATCGTTCTATGTCAAATAAGACAGTCATCATTTGCTTGTATGTTGATGACATGTTAATTCTTGGTTCCGATCATTCTATAGTGAGTGACGTGAAAGCTACTTTAGCTAAAGAATTTGACATGAAAGATCTTGGTATTGCTAATACCATTCTTGGTATGAAAGTAAGCTTTGAACGGCAAGTCATCTCCCTTAGCCAGACTCATTATATTAAGCAGCTACTTTCTACTTGGGGATACGATAAGTGTAAACCGAGTGAGACACCCTGTGATTATAATAATAGACTGAGTCCTAATGAAGGGACCGGCGTGGATCAGTTAAAGTACTCAAAACTGATTGGTAGTCTCATGTATGCTATGAGTTGCACTAGACCCGACATAGCCTTTACAGTTGGCATGCTGAGTCGTTTTACTAGTAATCCTAGTAAAGAGCATTGGGATGCCCTCAATAGGTTAATGAGATACCTTAAAGGTACTAAAGATTATGCTCTTTATTATTCTCAGTTATCCTCCAATTGTGGATGGATATTCGATGCCTCATGGTGCTCAGATATTGGAAATAGTAAGTTCACTAGTGGATATGTATTTACTTTGGGTGGAGCTGCTATTGAAATAGTAAGTTCACTACTTGGAAATCCAAACGACAGACTTGTATTGCATTGTCGTCTATGGAATCGGAACTTTTTGCTTTAGCCTCAGCCGGTGAAGAGGCAGAGTGGATAAAAAATCTGATTATGGATATTCCTTTGACTTAGCTAAAGATTAATTCTTTAAGCCTATTCTGTGATAATCAAGCAGCTGTCCAAGTCGTCAAGAATTCTCTCTTTAATTCAAAGAGAAGACATGTGAGACTGAGACATGCATTGTTGAATTATCCGAGAGAACAAGGGGTTATCACCTTGATCGATGTGAGATTGAAGGATAACATAGCCGATACTCTCACCA
Organism: Eucalyptus grandis; assembly: GCF_016545825.1. Taxonomy (NCBI): domain Eukaryota; kingdom Viridiplantae; phylum Streptophyta; class Magnoliopsida; order Myrtales; family Myrtaceae; genus Eucalyptus; species Eucalyptus grandis. The sequence goes on from NC_052620.1 coordinate 18,975,314, forward strand.
AAGGTATGCCTAAAGATTGATTATTCAAAACAGTGGGGGAACTAGGGTTAAAGACTATATAGGCAAGTCTTAACTACCATTTACTTACCTTCTAATTGTGTGTTTTGAATTATCAAATCTTTCTTTATTGGCTACAATGATAAGCACAGTTTATATGTTTCATCGATGTTCACAGTTGCTGACTAATTTGAAGAGGGTGAGTTGTCTCATTCCAAATTTGATGAAGATAACTTTAACCTAATTCAAATGTTCTATCTAGGAAAATTGTGTCATTCCAAACTTGATACAATTCAACTAGATTGGACTATCCTTTTTGGTTAAATGGTCTCATTCCAAACTTGATGCTAGATTATTTGACTTTAAAGAATTAGTAATTGTGACATTCCAAATTGAAACATAAAAACAATTGTTTACATAAGAAGCCTATTAAGTTGATGGCTCTTTGTAAATCACATTGTTTAGGTCTTGTTCATAATTTATGAAAGCGGCTTGATGCTTATGACATGATATTATGATGCTTTATGACATCAATATATGTTCTTCTCTCTTTGATGGAATGGTGCTAAGTTTTTATTCAATTGATTGAATTCATGATAATATGAAATTCATATTTGACATTCTACGGGGATGACAGAGATGGAGGAGAGCTTAATGAGTGGGATCGACCGGGATGACCTACTTGATGAATGAATATATCACTTAGAGCGTGTGGGGACTTGACAATTTACCTGCTATTGCCTATTTTGATAAAGTCCATTTACTTGAGACTTACATTTTACTATTTCTATTTTGTGAACATTATTATGCTTGTTTCTTATATTTGTAAGGCCTTAGACTATTTTGACTGGCCTACTTATACTTGATTAATATGCATATATTGGTTGTGAACTGAATCGAGATTTATTTTGGGATTTGGATTTTTAATCTCAGAATAGATTCATGATAAGAATGATTCACTTATTTAGATTGCACATGATGATTTAGTTTAATACTTTCCTGCTAGAATACTCTTTGACCGATCCGAGTTGATTGTCTTGGACTGAATGTGGATGATTCATGTTTGTATGAACATTACACTGACTACCTTATTGGATTGTGCTGTGTGGTGAACATAGGAGGAGATTGTTGGATATATTATTAATATAGTCCAAAATAATATGTTCACATACAAGCCCAATAGGTAGAGCCATGGTTATTTGGGTCTATATGGGCCGAAGCCCAATAACTTTCATATAAAAAAATCTAGGGTTTCCTACGCTGGAGGTAACATTGTTGAGCGTTCCAAACTTGACATCTCTTGATATAATGCTTCAAGCAACTACTTTTTCTCTCTTAAACCTATTACCTCCAACATTTATCGCCTAGCGGAAACACCGGCTGCCCTTCCGCCGCCATCTTGGATTGCGCCGTCGCGTTTCGCTGACTGTTTGAAACGTCATCTATTATCGCAGCCCGTGTGATGTGCTGGGCTTGCTAGGGTTCCTTTCTTTGTGGATGCGGAAATGATTGAAGCTTCGAGAGGCAGAGCTGCCATCACTCTCTGGCAAAGCGGCCAGGTTTTACCTCATCATTCCACAAAATCTATTAAAGTTTGGGAAGTGAGGGTTTGCGTATAGTTTCTCTCTTGCGGTCGAGCTGTGGCATTCTTCTTTGAGATTCGCTCTATGAATATGTGCTTGCTGTTGATTCTGCAACATTTCCAACTCAAAAGGACATAACGTTTCGCTGTTGGTTCATTTGGGTTTTCCTTTGTGTGTAGTCGAGTAGTGCGCTGCTAATATGTGGGCGTTTTGCAGATATCGGGCCATGTCGAGTTGAGGTGGTAATGGAGTAAACGGTAATAAATCTTCTCTGACTTTCCAGAGATAGGAAAACTTTTGTTATCTTCATTAAGTGATATCTAACTATAATCATCTGCTGTTGGATTAGCAAAACATGCGTATTGGCAAAGATGACCTTCAATTCAAGCTCATGCGAAAGAACTCTGAGAGATGATGAAGGCGATGTTGTGGACCTCTGCGAGAAGTTGTGTGAACAGTTCAAACCCCAACGCCTACACTTGATTCAAGGCAGCAAATGCACGAAAGGAATGATATGGGTCGAATTCCTTCATCAAGAAGTAAAATGATTTGCCTAGGATTGAGCCCTTTTGCAGTTCTCGTCCTTTTTAAGGTTTCCAAAGTTTGAGACTAATATACATCTGGGAAGTTGTGTTGCCAGTTTTAATGGCCTCTCCTTCGAAAAGAGTCCAGAGATGTTCATAGAAGGTCGCCAATGAGGACATAGTTGAAGTCAGGACAATTGCTTATCTGTCAAAATATGTGCTTGATCCTTCCAGGCCTATGAGTAGTAGTTAGCCTTACGTGACAAACTCAAACATGTACTTGTACTTTCATAAGGCCGGCAGCAAAGGTTCTGGGTCAATCTCGTCCTTTGAGTACTGTTGTGCAGAAAAGCTCATATTTGGTACGCAGCTTCTTGCCTTTTCTAATCACTCTAGTTTACTTGTACTCTGCAGAAGCTTATACGGAGAGGTTAATTGTATTAGGCTAGTTTTTACATAGTTAATCTTTTGCTGTTTCTTGTTTTTCATGGTGCCACATTATCTTATAATTTCCGTTACTTTAAATATGGCCAGATTTTAGGAGCATGCTGATGATGCTGCATCGGTTGAAGGAAAACCTCTAGCCACGGTGTTGCTGCTCCGAAGAACAAGCTCAGATATTGGGAATTGGAAAAGTATCATAAACCCAAAAGTTGATGATGCTACTACTACTTCGACTTCTCTAAGGCAAAGGATTTAAGATGCTTCCAATCTAATGTACATTCTAGTGAGTCATCTCTCACCTTTTACTGATTTTTAGAGTGCATTACTTCTTTGTCCCATGGGCTTGAAAACTACTTTTGTTGTAGTTCCTTCTCAATAACTATTCAAGGGATATAAGTACACTATCAGTGTCATAAGTTGTATACAATGCTTACTTTGATGCCAAAAGTTTTTGTCGGATCACTTAAGTGCCAAAAAGTTTGAAAAACAATCATTTTAGTACCAACTCTGGTCTAGTTGGCCGGAAATCCGACATGGCACTTTTTTATTAATTTTTGAAGCTGACGTGACTCGCCGAAGAATACAGTTAGCATTTAAACAACAAAACGATGTCATGTCTCCCCCAATTCAAAACCCTAAATCCTCAAATTGAGAGAGAGAAGATAAGCCAACGGCAATGGGCCGGTTGCCGTCCTCAACGACCCTCGTGCTCGGCGGCCATGGCTCCGACCCTGACAACGGCCACTCGGCGACCAAGTCGAAGGCTGTGATCTGGCCGGTGCTTGGAGAGGCCGCCGACGAGTGCACCGCCCCCGATCTCTCCCTCTCCATCTCTGATCTCCTCGACAAGTGCCTGGCCTGCATCTTATAGTACCTAAGCTCCAGCAACTCGAGCCGGTGCTCCCTCGTGTGCCGCCACTAGCTCACAATCGAAGGCCAAAGCTGCCAGAGGCTCGCCCTCCATGCCCACTCAGAGCTGCTAGACGTGATCCCAGCTAGAAGAATTTGAGGACGTTGAAGCTGGTGAAATGTTACCAAGATTGGGACATGGTGCTACTACGATGGAGGTCGAGCGACCGCGGCTGGCGTTGGGCAAGAATCGGACAAAAAAACCCTAATTTCAATCCCAAAAAAAAAAAAAAAAAAAAAAAACACCCAATTGAGTTGTGCAACGTCGTTTTCTCAAGGCCATCCACTTCTCGATTTTTAAAAATATAAAACCACGTAATCATTTTGGTTGGAATCTCTCGTTGGTGGTACCAAAGTGATCGTTTTTCTTCCGATTTGGCACTTAAGTGATCCGACAGAAATTTTGGCACCAAAGTGAGTGCCCGTACATAACTTATGACACTGATAGTGTACTTCTCCCCTATTCAGGCAACTCTATGATATGTCTGAAAATTTAAGTATGTTTAAAGGTCCTAGCAAACAGTGGACTTGGATTTGATAGCCTATACGCAGCCTGAGCTTTTTGTAAGCTCTTCCTTCTATTAAGCTCCAATTAGCAAACGGTTGATTGGGATTTGACTAGGTCTGCTATGACTTTCTTACGTAATTTCTTCTTATCCTGTGTACCCATCTTTTGCCACATTGCTGGGTTTGTGATAATCGCCAAGAACTTCTCTAAACTCCTTCACGAACGTAATACCTGTTTTATACCTTCCCAAATGATCACAAAAATCAAATATGCACTGATATAAGTCAAATCAATCCTTTTTTCTTTGTCTCTTGGCCTTATACAAAGCAACACATATTCTGTTGCAATTAAGTTGATCGTGAAACATATTATTTCCTTTTGTATGTTCCGAGCCACTTTTGGTAAACCAACAAATATGGAAGTTGACTGCATCCATTCAAAGAGCAATTCATTTAATCTTGAAAGCATTGACACATTACTGTCTAGGGCTATTCCACATCATTATAGACACTTGCCATTTGAACGTATTTAACGCAAAATTCAACAAAAATAACAAAAAACCTAAAGAAAAAGAAAATCATCTGTCAAAATTCATGGACAACCACGGTTGATCCAAGAAACTAGACTACCACAACTCCATTTCTTTCCTAACTTCATTGAGGCGCCTACAGCTATCCCTAAGTATGAGAAAATATGAAATTACCTAGACATCAAAATTTTAAAGACCATACAAAGAATGTGAATTTAACTAGTTATGCACCGCCAAATTACCTAACTTGAAGATATCTCTTGCCATCCACTCTAAATGACCATAGCTGGACGATACCATTTTTTTTAGTCCGTTTCACTTGTACAGAAGTGTGACCGTATTCCACCGCTCAGTCAACACATAAGAAAAAAATTTGCTCCCATAACTCCACTTCTTGAGTTGCAACCCGTGATGTACTTCGAGACCGGGGTCACTGAGAGAAACCTTAATGCCTTCCTTGCTATCAAGAGTTCTGATCTCTTGGTCGCTCAAAAAACCTTGGAGTACCTGCGACTTGGGGATGGAGAGTCTACTTTGACTTGGGTTCATGTCGGTGGCAGAGAGTACCTTCTCCACAACAAGCCTCACATCCCGACCACGCATATCCATTACTTTGTCCATGAACACTGTTGGCAATTCACTAGGTCCGATGAGAGCTGCGAGACCTGACTTGTGAGTTTTCTTGGGTTTCTTGAGAAGTCTACCACATTCATGGGTTTCGGTGGAATCGAATGCCTGTGACCGCTTCTTGTTTCGGACAATTGGATCAGAATTTAATTTCTGGGCTTGGAAAGCCGGCTGTCAGGCCCTTGGCGATCTCTTCTTCCTAACGATCCATCCAACAACGGTTGGCCCAAAAGTGGTGGTCGCGGATGCTAAACTTCTTCTCATCATCCCGATCGAAGGCGGAAGGGGCAAGACGGAGCTTTCCCTCGGAGACCAACGAAGCTGTGTCCGCCAAGAGATGAATAGACGAGAGATCGAGTTTCATCTCTCTCTCCCCCTCCCCCTTTGACAGAGAGTTCGTAGACTGAAGACAGACCATTGCCGCTGGAGTACGTTGCTTCCCCCACTACTGCCAAATATCGCTAAGTGATGACGAAAAGATGAAAAGACAAAAAGTGTTGATGATGGGTTTTTCACAGAGAGAGAGAGCGACAAAGGGGGCCGAGACAGAGTTGGGGAAGAACAGAGAAGCGTAGAGAATTTCAACTGGCAGTACATGAAAAAGATGAGAATTCCACTCTTGTCTTCGGATCATCGGGGAGATACGAGTGCTTCAAATTAGGAAATATTAGGGAAGTAATGGCCGCTGGCCTCTGCGACCGTTGAGACCGCTGAGTCCTTCCTGCCTAGGTGGACGAGTGATTTCAATAAAATAATCTGTTTATCAATCTCCGAATTGTTTCCGACCAAAAAAAGCAAAACAAAGAGAATTTCCGAATTGTTGTCGGCTTCCGAATTTGTCACCAAGAAATTGTACTTTCATTTTAATTACATGTGTACTACAATTCTCCGGATTTTAATTACACGTGTACGTGAATAGTTGTCGGTAGAGGTGTTAAATGGGTTGCACAACCCATTTATAGACCCATTTATGGTTAAATGGATCATTAATGGGTCAAGCTTTCTTTCATAAAGCACCCATAATGAGTTTTAATGAGTCAAGACTAAGATATATGGGTTTTAAATGAGTTAAAGAGTTGACCCATTTATGACCCATTTATCAACCCATTAAAAATGAACCTATTTATTTTTACTCAAAACCCCACCATCTCTCTCCTCTCTTTGACTTTACAATTTTTTTTTTATAAAAACCAAAATTATAATTATAATTATTTTTATTTTTTCTTTCCTTTTTCTTTCTTTCTTCTTCCTCCGGTCGCGGCACTGCGATGGCCGGCGACCGGCCGGGCGAGCCTCGAGCTCGCCGGGCGGCGAAGCGGCGTCGGGCGAGCTCGAGCTCGCCGGATCTAGCGAGGCGGAGGCTCGAGCCTCGCCGATCCGGGCGAGACTCAAACTCGCCGGCGTCGGGCGAGACTCGAACTCGCCGGCGTCGGGCGAGGGGTGAGCTCGAGCTCGCCCGACGCCGGCGAGCCTCGAGCTCGCCGGATCGGGCAAGGCGAGATCGAGCTCGCCGACGCCGGGCGAGCCTCGATCTCGCCGGATCTGGAGCCTCGCCGATGGCGAGACTCGAGCTCGCGGCGTCGGGCGAGCTCGAGCTCGCCGGATGGGCGAGACTCGAGCTCGCCGGCGTCGAGCGAGCTCGAGGCTCGCCCGTGGCCGGCCGCCGTGGTCGTCGTGTGGCCATGACCGAAGAAGAAGAAGAAAGAAGAAAAATAAAAAATAAAAAAAAAAGAAATATTATATTATATTCTTAAAAATAAAAATAAAATTAATTTTAAAAATTAATTTTAAAAAATAAAAAATTAATTTTTTTAAAAAATAAAATTTTAATTTTTAAAAAAATACAAAATTAATTAAAATTCGATTTTTTAAAAATAATTATTTTAAAAATTATAAAAATTATCCATTAAATTTGTGTTGTATAAAACCATTTTAGCAATATCATTTTAAAAATACATATATAAACTTTTTTTAGGTTTCGTTAAATGGGTCGGGTATGGGTCGGACGGGTTAGGTCGGGTATGGGTCAAAAATTTTGCATTGTAATAAATGGGTCATAAACGGGTTAAATGGGTCGATTTGGGTCGGACAATTTATGACCCGACCCAAACCCGACCCGACCCACCCGTTTAACGGGTCCAGTTGTCAGCCCACTTCAACGGCTCCGATCATCGTCACTGACGCTTCTTCTACATCTACACTTCCGAGAGGCTCGGTATTTTTTCTGCCCCGCCGTCGATTTCCACCTCTCCCACCGCTCGCGCCAAAACTCCTCTTTTCTGCCCTGCTCTCTGGCGAGGAAGTTTGAAGTTCTACGTTCTCATTTGAAACTCCTTCCTGGCACCGATCTTCATTGCCGACATTTCTAGGACCGTCCATTCTCTGATCACCGGCGGAGGCTAGAAATCCAATTCACCAAGGTAAGTTCCATTCGCTTTGTTTCTGTCTCTTCCAAATGAAACAGAGGCTTTGAGCTCTATTTGATGTTGTGAGAAAATAGGTTGTGACTGAAGCTCTTTCAATGCCTTGAACGTGTGTTGATGGTGTTGCGATTATCTGAAATTGAATCGTCGATTGACATATGTGTATAAGCTCCTTGATCGAAATGCATATCTCGTCCGATGAAATGCTCAAACTAACTAAATCCGAATGCGCCTTCTATTTATTCCTTGAGCCAAAAATCACACTACCTCAATCCAACATGTTCAGGGGTTCGTGCATCAGAAACGATGGACTGAGAAAGGGAAAGAAAAAGAAATTAACAAAATAAAAATTAAATAAATAATAACAAATATAAATAAGAAAAGAAGAAGACAGAAATAAAAATTTTAGGAAAAAATAGGTCGTACTTAGGTAGGTCTTAGGAATAGTTTTAATTTATTTCGTTTAGTTCACGATCCTACAATTTATGAAGTTACCTTTCATGATTTTTAGGGTAAAATGAATTTTGGATTGTTTAACTTTAGATGCAATAGATGATGATGATGATGATGATGATGATGATGATAATTGAGGAGAGAAAGTCAATTTCGTACCAAAATGAAGCCCTCCCTAAAATGGAGGGAAAATTAGACTTATATACTCCCTCAAGTTAAGCGATTTCGGTCGTCGGTTCGATCCGACAGTCAAAATTATGATCCAACGGTCAAGAATTGATTTTGAATGCTCTAATATGATCAAGAGGTGTCAGGTAATTAACCTAGTGGATTTGATTTGCAAAAACCCAAGCCAAAATTGAGAATTGCGTTGAAATGTCCAATTAGGGGTTAATTTATAATTTGATGAATTTCGAGGATCAATTTGTAAAATTTCGAGAAATTGAAGGTGCAAAAGTGAAATTAACATTGAGAAGATCTCGGAACATATTGCCAAAGGTCAAGAACCGGCCGACAAGGGGTTGAACCGGCTATCCTCGCTAGCGGCAAGACCAGTTAGATCGGCTCAACCTGATTCGACCGAGTTTTGATCGATTCTTGATCAATTTGGTCCAGTTCTTGCAGCTCACCCACTTGAGATCCATGTGGGTCCAAAATTTATGTAATTTTCTCCCTAAATGACCAAATTGAAAATGAATTTTTTCATTTTAAGAAGAAATTGGGCCGTCGTGATTCAATTAAGCTAATTAAACCTTATAAATATGATTTAGGGGTTCTTTATTGATTTAATTGAATATTTATCATGAAAGACAACAGGTCAAAACCATAGGTGCTTTAAATTGGGTTTAAAGGGCTAAAATGGTTAAATTTGTAATTCAATGGGCAAAATTACAAATTAACTAAAATTAAATTCAATTAATGTCATAATTGCCCTATATAATGAGCTACCCATGCACAAGATCACTCATCACCTTCAAATTGATCTTAAATTGAAGTGTTCAGACTTATGTCAAAAAATGAATCTAAGCCTCATGTCAAAATTGGAACTAGAATTATGAAATTAAACCATAGTCATAAATGGGTCAATTCGAATTTGGATGATTGAAACTTAATTGATTGATTTTCTTATGCTCGGGAGGATAAAATTCTTCAAATTGATAAGTTCTTATGTGAATTTCTCAAAATCGGTTTTGAATTTGGACTTATCTTAAGGAAATAAGTGAGAAATAATCATTCGTTCGCAAGTTATGAAAGGTTGATTTTGGTCTTTTAATTAGGGTTCAAAACGACAATTCGCATTTTGACTCAGTAAATTGTGAAAAAATGAATATGTAAGCAGATTTCATATAGTCCATAAACCAAATATTGAATAAGGAACTACACTTAATTATGACTAAAATAAAAGTAATTTTATTTTTGGTTGATTTAGTACCTAAAACTGAAAAATTCAGAAATCAAAATTCTTAATCTGATTTTGTAAAATTTTCAATAAAAAAGTCAAATTGGCGCTAAAATGAAGCGTTGTATGGATTTTTTATTTTTTGATTTTTTTGGTCAAAGAGAAATTGATTTGAAAAAAGTGAAATTAAATCTAAATGTAATTTTTTTGGGTAAAAAAGTCAATTTTTGATTTGGGGTTGATTTTTGGTTAAATGGTTGATCAAAAAGTCAACCTAAAAGTCAACCGTTTAACTTTTTAGGTTTTTCTTGAAAATGAACTAGAAATTGCTTAAAAACAACAATGCAAAAGAAATAAACGAAAAACAACACTTTTTGACCGAGAAATAGGGCTTTGTCATGATCAGAAATGCAAATCTCGATTTTTTTCCTTTCTAATAACGTGTTGACGAAAAATTAGATGTCAATAATATCTCTCACATCTTATCGGAATCACTATTTTTTTCATTATTAACTTGACATGAATGGATTAGGCCTGAACTTTCTCGACTAATCTTATCAATAGACCTAGCTCGATCCACACCGAAAAGGCTGAAGTTTTATCTTACGGTATCATTCCACTGTACATCAGATTGTACAAATTACATAGTATCATATTCATAGCTACTCTGGGGATTAACCATCCGCCAGGAGAGTTCTTACGTTGCTCTGCCTTGCTCAATCAGTTTTAGGGTACAGAATCGGACCCACCATCTTTGAAAATTGTTGGATGTCCTGGGTGCCGTAAAGCCTAATACATTATACCGTTGATTTTGATGAATTCCACGTAGATCGCACATTGCACATTGTTCACAGGATATGACGTGTGAGGCTTAATAGACCCGATCCATTAAAAAAAAAAAGAGACTCAAATCAAGGAAAGATTCCCTTCGAAGCCCGATGGAGCGGTTTTAGGTGACCCCTGGTTTTCAAGAACCACGCCCCTAGACATACTTACAACTTGATCCAAAATCCTTAGAAAGCGAAAGAGAAGCAACCGGTAAACTTCGAAGAAAACCATGGTGGGTCAGTGGGCGACGGTGACGAAGCCGAGCCGCAGCGACGAGGTGCCGGACGAGGAGGAGCAGCTGAAGATCGCCAACCAGGTCCGAGCCCAGTTCGATTCGGTGGCCCCGAAGCGCCCTCTCAAGCCCAACCGCAGCGATCCCGATTCGTCATCATCTCCCGTCGACACTTGTGGCAGCTTCGACCATGCCATTCCAGAGCTCGACAAGCTCAGATCTCTCAGGTCCCAATCTCAGGAGGTAATGATAAATCCACAAAGCTTGCTCTCGGCTTGTTCTTTTCCCCTTCCTTTTGTGTTTGCATCTGCTGATCCTGATCGAGACGCGAGAACGGTCAGAATTGAATGGCTTCGTGTACGTATTGTCAGGGCCTGCTCTCTGCGGGATCCGGTTCTGTGGACGTGCAGGATGAGTTCGTGGAGACCCAGTATTACAAAGAGCTGGAATCGATCGACAAACAGCATCACGCGGTGATTAACCTTCATTCGGCCAATCTCCAACCTTCTTTTTGCTTTTCTTTTCAGATCTTTGCGATTCAAATTGACGTAGGTTCGGTTTTGATGAATCAGACTGGAAGTGGGTTCATAAGCCCTCTCGTAGAAGGCGGCCAAAACGGCGGGTACGACTTTCGGTGCGAAAGAGACGGTTTCGGGAATGGCCGAGATCACAAGCCGGCTTTTCGAAGCAATCCCGCGACGAACGATTGGGTCCCCAGCGATGCATTTGATCAGGTAATTCATCACCGCGATTCTTCTCTGCTATTTTTCATACGATCCTTCTGAATTAGTTCGTAATTTTCAGTGAGACTTTCTGTTCTGATCACACCCCCTCAGGACTACGTTTCGACCAAGCCCAACAGGAGCGAGAGTTCTTAGATCTCTCCAGTAGCAGCGAGCCGGCGCTGAAGCAATTTAGAAAACATTCTCTTTCTTCTTCTGCTTCTTCTTTTTCTTTTTGTCCTTTTATCCTTATATTGGAATAAAATTATGTATCAGATTACGAAAAGCTTAAAAGAACCGTGCCTTGATGATGATAATGGTGACGACTATTGTACCACTCGGGCAACAATGTTTCTTTATTGTTTGAGCTTATCCGTTGCCGCCTGATGCACATAGATTAATGGCGAGAAGTTTGGTGCGGTTGTTGGAATAGTCCGTGTGGGTATGTCTATCCAATTCTCTGTCACGGCGTTTACTGCCGAGCCGAATTTTATTTTATTTCATAAAAAGTCACAAACTTATATTTGAATCTCATATATAGTACCTATTAATTTGAAATCGTTAATTGACCACTCTCTCAGTGGTTGCTTATCAACGGTGATCACCACGACGATAGTCAACCATCAACAGGGCAAAAACAAAGGGAGTAGTGTTGTAATTGATATCTAAGGCGACCATCATGACAGGTTCGCCCCATAGATGCTTCCACTGCATGATGGACACTAATGAAGCCAATGATAGGGCCACCGGTGGCATTGCCTAGGCAGAAAAAATTCTATGCTATGGACACACAAAGAATCTTCAAAATACAAATAAAAAAAATTCCAAGTCAAAAGAAAAAAAGTTGATGGGTATTTATTGCTAAGATTCCAAATTAAGGAATACCAATTTAGAAACTTGAGTGAAACTTGATGAATTTTATGATATAAATAAAAGTTTAGGCTAAAATTGATACTAGACCTAAAATTTGTGCTTTTTTAGGGGATTGGCCCATTTATTATATATAATTAAAGCATTAAGAAAAAAATTTGTTCTTACACTTTTTTTTTTTTTTTTTTTTTGGTAAGAAGTTCTTCCACTTGTTGCATGCTACTTAATTATACTTTTGTGATTGCCATGGTGCATAATTGCCACATGGCCATGCTCGATGATGAAGCTAATTTAGTGATTCGCCATCCTTGTCACTTACTAAAAATGGATATATAATCTAAAATTATTTAAATGTATTGCAAAATATATTTTACCAATAAAATAGATAAACATAAGGATCAAATATCTTAAAATTAATTTCTATTAATCTGATCGAATATTGATTTCCTTCCACTTAACCAATGGATGTACTTTTTTTTAATACAAAAAAGCAATTAAAATAAAGTATCTTCAGATAAATAAATTTCCATTTAATTTGAAATGAAGTTACAAAGAAAAATATATCTTGTTATGTGAATAGTGCTTATAACTTGAAGCAAAACTTTTTATAGTTACGTGAATAAATACATTACTTATCCGTCCAATTCGAAATCAGTTAAAGGTAACTTGTTCTTCATGGTGTGTCTATGTAATGAAAAACTATATGATAAAGAAAAATCCTTCTTTGTGGAATTTATTCAGAAAAAAATATCAGTTTTCATTTATTTGGTGGTGTGCTAAAAATGATTTCCCTTAATTAGAGCCAGGAATTCATTTTTCTAAATTTAAGTACACTAGTTTTCATTGAGTGAAAATGTTATACTATTGACTAACTAATTTCAAGTATGGATTATCGATTCCGGGATGGACAATTCCACCTAGGAAACAAGAACCTCGCACTAGGGATCGATTTTGAAAAATTAAAATCGGAAATTGCCCATTGGTTTCATGGACCCACCTATCGAAATGTCTCCACCAAATTCATGAAATTCATTTGTGCAAAGCAAAGCAATTCACCTTTTTACTGTAATCTATTCCACTGCCATACTTGACCCACTTAGATCATTAAAGACAAAGGTTAATATGGGAGAGACATCTAGATTGTGGGAATATGACTAGTTAGAGGTCACGATTGGTGCTCCTGTTAAAAACTGCAAAGATGTAAAACTAAATAGCGAGGCAAGATGTTTTGATGACAAGAGCTATAGGGAACGCGAGAGAAGGAGAAAAATTGGAGAAGTGAGCAAAGGGAAAATGTCGTGGAATGTTGGCAGAAAACATATTGAAGGTGAACCTCCTTTTTAGAAATTTGAAACCTTCATATAATGGAGTCTTAGAACTTTAGCAGCTCCTACACAGTGCATAGACTTGAAAGCATATTAAGCAGAGGAAATTACCCGACGTATGCAAAGACCAAAAAATAACTAAGGAGATCAAACATAAGGCTTAGTCCCTAAAGTTGGAAGTCTGATATCTACTTCGAAAGAGTCATCCATATATCCCAAAATCCCAAGTAGTACACTTGATAAGGAGATTAGACGAATAGGAAAAAGAGCCATGATGACTTGATAACACAACAATCACTACAAGATTTTGCCATAAAGTTCACAAGATTCACTTTAAATGCATCCATAGTCTGCATTTCATATCCCACAAAAAAAAAAATGAGTTTGCCACAAGTTCACAAGAGCAAGTAACCAAGCAAATGATTTCTCCACTTCCATTGACATGTTTTGATTCCATTATTGGAGTCAACTTATCATATGATTTCTCCACTTCCATTTACATATTAATTGATCATCTGCCTGAAATTTGAGAGTATAAGTCTCGTACAGTGTACCAACTAAATTCTAGAAATAGAACTTTGAAGGAAAAATTACCAAAAAGTTTCAAATATATTGCAATTGTGTCAACTCAATTCTAAACATGTTTTTTTGCCAAGTTAGTCCTAAACATTTTATGTTTGTGCCTATTCAATCCATCTGATTAATTTTAGCTTGTCGGCACTGATGTGGATCATGCCTTCCGGCCGACATTGATATGAATAATTTTTAATAATATTTTAATATTTTGAATTTTTCATTTCTTTTTTTTTTTCCTTTTCCTTTTACCTTTTATTTTCTTCCTTCTTTGCCATTTTGAACCCACAGTGGCCAGCAAGGCTCCGGGAGGGTCAAGAAGCTCTTGTCGACTGCTGGCGAGGGTCACGGTCCTCACCTGGCCTCACTCGAACTTGGAATTTCGCCTGGGTTCACTCGATGGATTGGAATCAAAGCCTGGCTTTAGGGCTGCTGAAAGGATATGGTGGAGCTGCGATTGTTAATGGCAGGAGTGATAAATTGGTGAAGATGATGGTTGGCAAGGAAAATCTGTGCCATCTTCTTCCTCTGACGGACAAAGATTGTTGGGCCATACTTGATTCTCGGGTTCCTTCTGTGAAATCTAAGAGAGTTGGGGAAACAATGACAACGAGGAAACCAAAAGGAATGTACGTTGGTCAAGGCCATGGCTGCAGGTGAGGCCATGGCGAGGTAGCCTCGCTCCTGGTCACCGATGAGAGCTTCACAACCCTTGCCTAGTGGCCAATGAGCCTTGCCGAAGCCTCACCAGTCACTGTGAGTAAAAAAAAAAGCAAAAAAACAAGATAAGAGAAAAGAAAAAAGAAGAGGAGAAAAAGAATTTAAAAAAAATGTAGGCCGGCAGACCAAAATTGATTGAATGGACTGAATTGGCACAAATGCAAAAAAATTAGGACTGAATAAGAAAAAAGTTTAAGACTGAATTGACACAATTATAATAGGTTCAGTATGCAATTTTTGGTAATTTTCCTAAATTTTAAATGAAAAACGAGTGATGTCCCAAGCTGTGTTTAACATATACAGCTAAATTTGGAGTTTTCTTTCTGTTCAGGTCCTTGTTTGTTTAATATAGCTTAGGCTTTCATGAACATCCCCTCAGTCTCCTGAGGAGTTGCCCGACTTAGGCTCCCAACAATCAAATGCCAAATTTCAGAAATAGAAGTTTAAATAAAGATCAAGTGCAATGATAGTGAATAATGCCTGGAAAAACTCTAATAACAGAAGTCAGAAAATTGGATTAGGGAAGTCATTGAGATTCACATTGGCAAGAGACCAGGAAGCAAAAGTTACTCTTGAAGAGCAGCCATAATTTAACCCCATAAACTTGCAATCAACAAAGAAATCATTCCAATGATCAGATGAAAAGAAATGAGAAATTTTCATAAAAACTACCACTGGCATTCCGAAACTCATAAATGAACCGATGGAAATCTTCCAATCTTTACAATGTTCAAAGCAATTAAGAAAGCCTAAGTTCTATTTCTGAAAGCCCAAGCTGCACATATTAAACATACAAAGTAAAGGAGATGAAGAAGGGGACCAAGGGTTTAATAGTTACCTACTCGTGTCTGTCTTAAGATGCCAAGGGAACAAGCACCGGATGTGATGATTATCGAGCCCAACGACTTACAGTTGCAATTGTGAGGAGCAAAGGAGATCTGGAAAGGCTGATTAATTCATCGAAATGCTTGACAATAGGGACGATTTTAAGATGAGTCATAGTTGCGACTGCAAGTAAGAGGTGTGAGACTTGAGAGCGAGCGATGAGATTGGAGGCCGAGGCGACCAAGAGCAAGAGTGACAAAGGGAGCAATGAGGTTAGAGGCGGTCGAGAGTGAGAGTGAGAGTGAGATAGGGATCGACAAGGCCAAGGGCCACCAAGAGTGAGAGTGAGAGAGGGAGGCGAAGCCGTGACATAAGGGAGGCTAGGGACAAAGAGAGATGAAGAAGAAACTATTTGTCTGAAAAGTTACAATATAAAATTTTAAAATACTTGTAAAGTTCGTTTTGAGTGGGCCATTCCACACTCATAACTGGAAACGGATTGATGCTCATTGTTTTCAGTAAATTTAAATTGGGTACCAAACCGATCCCTATGGGAACCACCAATTCTAGCCAAATGAATCCAATTCTAGGCAGTCCAAACAATTCCTCGTTCTTTTGCACACCTCTATTTTTAACTAATCAAACACGTGAAAATTCGGAAAACTATTTGTGGAAAGCTATTTCAATGGAACAAACACATCCACTCACTTTCAAATACTACAATAAAAAGAATAATATTCGCGACTTATTCATAACAAGCATGTTACTCTGCATTTAGTTTTATTTTCTTGTTTTATGATGAGCATATTTAATTTTCATTTCCCTTAATATAGCTTATATCATTTGAATCAATTTTGGTTAGAAAAAAAATGAAAATTACTATAATTATAATAAACGATTTGCTTAATTTAAAATTTATATATTTTTACAAAAAGAATAAGAGAAGAAATAAGTTCATGAATTTTAATTTATAAATTGATCGTTTGACAATAGTTAACTACAAAAATTATATCGAATTTTATCCGATTGAAAATTAAAATATATGTTCCTTAAATCCAATAACATGGATGGAAAACGTTTAACCAGCCAATCTGGTTCAAGTACGAGGATCAAAGGCTCCCCTCCTCCACTATATATAGGATGCTCCTCGATATATTTCGGCACCCTCGGCAGATGGAGACATATCAAAAGTCTACATAATTGCTGCTTTTTGGAGACTAAATTTTTTTAATGAACGCAAAACTCTTCAAGATTTAGGCTCTTGTAGACCCCAATGATCTTCTACTTGAGATCAAGCCATCAAGGCCTCCACTTCCGGTCCTTGAAAGAAGATTCCAAATTCGTGATTTTCGATCTAATTTCAGATTAAGCCATCAAGGTTCCCGAATTATCATGAAAGCAAGCAATCAAACAATAAAATAGACATAATCAGAAAATAAGTTAGACACTAAATGTACATGGTTCAGTCATAGTGATTTATGTTAATGGAAAGAGCAGTAATGAATTTCACTATAAATTAAGAAATACAATAGGAATTACAACCACACTTAAGTCATTTAAATACTCTTAAATTTCGGGGTGTAATTCACAAGCAAAAGCTCCTCTTTGACTGATTTTCACAAGGAACACTCCCTTCTTTTATATATATATATATATAGGCAACAAATAGATCCAAAATAGGAAGTCTCTTTTTAGGAAAGAAGAAGAAGAAGAAGAAGAAGAAGAAGAAGAAGAAGAAGAAGAAGAAGAAGAAGAAGAAGAAGAAGAAGAGGAGGAGGAGGTGAGGTGTGTATTTCAATTACTCTTGTTGTGTCTGCTCTTTTTTTCGAATTGAAAGAAAAAGAAAAAAGAAAAAAAGAAGCCCCGCCCAGTTCTTTAGTTGGCCTAAGAATCGGTTAAGTTGGTTGCAAATGGTCTCAAGGTCAACACATTTGGTTCCTGGTTTAAAAAATTGGGAATCGGCTTTATTCGGGTAGGTTTTAGTTTCACAGTTTGAATCTTCTCCACCTTAGAACCTATCACGTTGGTATTTGGCTTTAGGAGATTTTTCAACGATGGAGTTTTTAACTTGAATTTGACGCATGATTACTTCGTCAAAAGACATTCAATTGACCTGACCTTTATTATGTCAAATCGCTTGCAATTCCTTTCTCTTGATGTACACCTAAAATCTAGAAATTAGAAATTTTTGACATGGTGAAAAAAGACCCATCGATCCCAAAGGGTAAAATTGGCCGTCGAATTTGGGTAGTAATATGGGTGTCAAAAACTTGTTTTCGCAAGTAAAATCCATTTTTAAAATGCCTATTATGCTTTGTACCTCATTGTTCAAACCTTGGTCAAATTTGATGATTCCTTAAAAATGGGAGGCAAAATTGAGGTGTTATTAGTTACTTTCACAAAAACTATTTTTGACTTTCCCAGTTTTAATATACAAAAGACTTTGCTAGCGTAACAGTTTTTGAGCTTTTGTGGGAATAAGTGGATCTCATAATAATTTTTAACTATTTGTTTATATATATATAATCGACCAAAAGTGATCAATTACACACTTGAATAAGCCCAGAAACAAAAATGAATGTCATTTCAAGCCCCACATGCATGCCTCATTGTCGCGATCAAAATTTCGAATGCGCCACCTAAAATTAGGCTAATGGATTGTTAAGTCTAACTTAGCTTGGGCTCTCCCAAGCCCATACTAATTCGCGACTTAGGTTCAAATATCTAGCATGTAAAAGGGAGTCGCCACTAATCGATTTACGGTAGGTCGATTAGACACCTAACTAAAATAATAAGAGAATTATCTTACTTCTATGAACCAGAGATTGTAAGTTCAGGAACTTGGTTATGCTAGATTTCTCTAACGCCATTTCGGTACCTTTTTTTTTAATCTTAAATAAAATGTTTTGCATACAGCTTGAATTAATTTTAATCTATTTTCTAACATGTGGGGTGATCATGCGGGTACGCAAACCACCAATTTAACACCCAAGAAATCAATGAATAAATTGCAAAACTTACCTCATAGCAACGAAAACATAATTTACATTAGCGGTCATAAATATGATTTCTAATTAACACGCAATCACTCAATTTTTATTTTCACTTATTTAATGAGAATATAATCCATATGCAATGCAATGCTTCTAATCTAACATGAAATGATATGACATGGCGATATGACCTAAACGATATGACATAAATAAGCATGTAGTCTATTATGAAGCATGGAATGGATTTATTTAAAAAAAAATGTATTTTCCATGAAATTTGAAATTAAAGAAATGCAACAATTAAATATGCAATCTAAATTAACCAAATGACTTAATTCTAGTGACGAGCAATTTCTAACTAAATGAACCTAGCAATAATCAATGAATGATGTGCATTTCATGAACCTAATTCTAGATGACATGCACATGATTCTTTTTTCTTTTCTTTTTTTTTGGTATTTTTTTCGTTATGAAACTTTGTAATGAAAATCACTAAAAATAAAAATCTAACTAAAGTGAAAACTAAATTAAAATGTTATCTATTCTAAATACCTTCTAAACATGCATTTAAAAAAAATAACTAACCTATCATGCAATCAATTCTAATCTACATGGAATGCAAATGCAATTTTTTTTTTTTTTTTTTTTTCAAGATAAACAGAACAATTAAAAGATAAACACCAAATCATCCATGGTTATCAAAAATGTTATCCACCATTCGAATTGAAATTCAAACTTGATTATTTCGCTAATAAAATCAATAAAATTGATGTTAAGCCTTAAAAATCACGATATCAATTTTACTCTCACGTGATTAATTATTCAATCTAATTTTACTCTCGAGTGACTAATTATTCAATCTAAAGCCTTATAGATGGAACAAAAATTCGTGTGCGGTTGCAAATTGAGGCGGTACATCGGAAATTTTAACCATGCTTTGAGAGATATTTCAAACAAAGAGACAAAATATCAAAAACTAAAACAAGATAAAATAATTTTACCTAATAAATCTACCTAATAAAATAAAATAAATCTCTACCTAAATTTGATGTTTTTTTTTTTTAAATCCAATTGATAGAATGGACCAATGATGGACGGCAGCACGGCACGGCTCAAGGGCAGCGGCTGTGGCGGTGGGTCACCGTGGGTGTTGGTCTCGGTCGTGCGGAGCTCCGGCGAGGTCCGGCGAGGTCCGGCGAGCTCTAATGAAGGCGGACCAGTAGCAAAACAGGGGAGCTCGGTATCGGTACAGGAGCTGCAAGGGAGTCGCTTAGGCGATAAGCGAAGCAGCGGCTCGGACAAGGAGCAGCAACTCGTTGCAGGCAGAGCAGAAGTGATTCATGGGCCGACGAAGTTAGGTGACACTGGTATGGCGAGACAAAGCAGAGTAGGAGCAACTCAGGCGTTGGCACTCAAGCAGAGGGCTGTGATCCGGTTCGGGTCTGGCTTTGGCGGAGGCGAGACAAATGGGTCGAGCTGCATGTCCCAGGCGAAGCGGACGCACGATCAATCGGAGGGTGGAGGCGCAATAGGGGAAGCTTGCGGGTTTCTGCGACATCAGGGGCTAGAGGCATGCAGTGGTGGCTTCAAGTGAGACGGAACAAAGCAGGAGTGGCTCAGGCGTCGAGTCGCGCGGGTGAGGAGGAGCCGGCGGTCAGTTGCAGACGCGGGCAGCAAGCGTGGAAGCCCTTGTGTGACCGTATATTCAATGCGTGGCCTCCCGAAACCCTACACGAACAAACTTTTATAGGCCAATGATTAGGGTTTTAATTTTTTCCAAATCGATATCCACAAAGATTTCTTTTCCAAATGCAATATTTGCTTACACTTGCCCTATCCGAACATATTCCGGAAAAAATTCAAATCTCTATTTTTCATGAGATAATCTTCGATCATTGAAAAAAGTTAAGATTGGACCAATTTGTTCACTTCGTGAGATTAGCCCGATCTGTCAATTTAAAGCTTAGAACTTCCGATTTGAATTCATCTGTCACCAGCTCAATGCAAATGCAATAATAATAAATAAATGCATCTAACATTATATGCTATGCAATTAATTAATAATTTTTTTGTAGGGGTTAAAAATTAATCTCTATTTTTTATGCAATAAATAACTAAATGGGTTGCCCAAAATTTAAGTGTCAACAATTATCAAATGATTAACATATAATCACTTACGCATGCATACACACCGCACTATGATCCATGCATCCATGGCATCATATGAGTCTCTTCGTTCACATACACACATCATTACATGATACTTTCACATAACATGTCATCATATGATATGTCATCGTACGACTTGATGAGTCATCATCTAGAACTTATCACAAGACACGTTATTATAAGATGTAACAAATCATTGCATTACTTTTTTGTCAAATAACACGACATCATAAGATAGTCCTTCACCTAACAAAATCTTGTATTATATATTGCATGTACCTCGTCGTCATGTACGCATACTGAACATAGTCATTTCCTAGTTGTGACATGATGCGAACCTTTTGTCTGACTATCTCTACAAACAAAAATATTTTCATGCTTTAGGAAATCAAATAATAAAGGAATTTAAATGACTTAATCTAAATTGTAGTATTGAAAGGCCTTGTGGCATGCTAACCGTTCCCCCACACGCAATTGAACTCTCAACTATAAATCTCCGTTTCTCAACAAACTAGTTACCTTCACGCGTGCACCCAAATAGTTTACTTCCTAATCAGAAACTCGACCTGGATTGAATTCGAACCGAAAGCATGATTCAGATTAGGCTGATTTGGTTTGAGTTTTGGGATTTTTTTTTTCCTCTCACTTAATAGTAGTGGATGGTGCTCAAACCACTACCCACAATTTACCAAACAGATTCTATAATGAGCAAACCCTAGGAATCAGAGAAAGCAAAAGCAGCAAACAACGAAAACAGAAGTTATGATTTTTCACATTTTAGATCCTTGTGCTCTATAGTTCTATTTCAATGATCCAAGATCCAAAAAGCTTGGGAAGTCAGAGGAGAGAAGGAGCTTCCAGCAACGAAAACTACAGCTTATGCAATGGAATTCCTATGAACATCACCCAGCGCCAAACCCAAAACTCTAATCCTGAAATCCCAGCAAGCCCGTGGCTTGACCTGGTTCTTGATCTGCATCTTGGGCAAACTCGCCATCAACAAGTACATGGAGAGTGTCTCCCTTCATTAATGGGGCTTGGTCTTGCTCCCCCGCTGCCCTCTTTGTGACGAGGCTCGTGGGGTCTAACCTCCGTCCCACCGACCTTTCCTTCCAGTCCATTCGACTCATTAAGCAAAAATGTAACCTGCCATTAGCAAGAGGAAAATTGAAGTACAGGAGATACTCTTACTCCACTTTTTGTATAATAACATTATTCAAAACAACATTACTAGGGCTTAAACAAGAACAACTCACACATCTTCCTAGCACTAGGAAACCCTGCTACAGAGTTTTATTACAATAGAGCAAATATAATAAATGAAAACCACACGACAGGTGCGGGACTCTTACTACATAATATTTCGGGATGAACTAGTCACTCGAATTAATCTTTAGGGATGAGATTCTCCATGGGAGGGCGTACTTTGCACATTAATTCCAACGGCACCACTTTTGGCATGGTGAGTCCATTGCCTTCAGTCATGTCAATCTCCTCTTTGCTCACTCTTTTCCAATCAAAGCATTGAAGCAACAAGCCCAACGTTAACCCCATGACCCTCTGAGCTAGGGGTGCGCCGGGGCATGCTCTCCGTCCTAGCCCGAATGGCAGAACTAGCTTTTGATGCTCTTCGCCATTGCCACCTTCGAATCGCTCAGGCTCGAAGGTCTTGGGGTCCTCCCATAGCTCCGGATCTCTATGAATTGCCCATGCATTAACCAATACTATAGTGCCACGTGGTACAGTGTATTCTCCTATGGTGCATTCAGCTGATGACTCGTGGGGAACGAGAAGTGGGACTGTTGTGCTGAGGCGAAAGGTCTCGAAGATGATGCATTGAAGGTACGATAACTTTGAAACATCCGGTTCCTCCATCAAACGATCGTGGCCGATAATGGAATCGATCTCATCTTGGGCCTTCTTCAACTTGTCTGGGTTATTCAGTAAATTGGTCATGACCCATTCTAACATAACAGATGTTGTATCTGTTCCTGCTCCTAGCATAACCTGCGTAGATAAAGTTATTGTCTAAATTTATTTCGAGAATCAAGAAAATAGGACTTCACGTAACAATGCGTCCTTTACACTAGACTATATGTTGGGTTTTGGACATGAATTGTCCATTATGGGCTTGACCCTTACCCTGCCCAATGCACTCAAATTTCCCAACGGAGGAAAGCGTGCACATAACTTTGGGTGTGCATGTGTTTTCGGTTTTTCCCCACGTTTGGCGGTCCACAATTTCATATACCGAGGTGGCCTTAAAAGAATACACAAATATGATGATGTGAACCCAAAGCTTGAGCAAGGAGGACAACCCGCGTATCACTTGAGCACCCTCTTGGGTTACTACGGACATGCAAGTAAAGGAAATGTGAGAAGTGCTCAGAAAGTTCTGCTTGTGTGTGGGGTTGACCGAGAAAAAGAACCAAGAAGAGAGTGCTCGTGTCCCAAATTGAGACAAACCATAACTCTCCAAAAGGATTTGCAAGCAAAGGAGAAAGACCTAACCGGGCTTTTCGAACCCAATAGTTGAGCCAATTGCGTACGTATACTGATCCCAGAAACATCGCTCGGGCACGGTGATTGTTAGAAGAATTGATTTTCTTGTACTCAAAGTAGGTGTGAAATTTCATTTACACAGATTACTGACTATCCTCAGTGAATCCTATTGCTGTATTTCCTTTGGCACTTCAGAAAATGTTAAACTTTAATTTTATAGCGTGAGATTAAAATATGCCACGAGGTCTACTAACTGACATGTGACAAACACATTCTACACGGACTTTTATCAGAAATAGAATTAACGAATTTTATAGATGCGATGACTAATAGGTAAAATAACTTCTAATGCTCCAAACTATAGTAACAAATTTAGCGTAGGAAGAGCCAACAAAGCAAGACTTACAAGGACGAGCGCTTTGATCATCAGGTCCGAGTAGTTCTCCGGCTGAGCCTCTTGCAAACGCAACAGATGACTGATCATACTGTCTGCGAACTCCGGATCTCCCTTCCTTCTCCTGTGCTCGTCGACTAAGTTCTGGAGGAACGCATCGGCCCTCTTCCCAAGTCGCACTATCATCTTCTTGAACCCCTTGTAATCGATCCAATCCAATATGGGCAAGAAATCACCCTCATAACTCGTGCCGCCATTCTCAACGATCTGCTTGATTATCTCCCTGAACTCACTCGCCTCGGCCTTGTCAACACTCACGTCTTCCCCATAGTACCGCTTCCCCGAGATCATCCTCATGATGACATTGAACGTCAGTTCCGTGAAGAGGGTCTTCAGTTCGACCCGGTGGAAGTCCCGGAACCCATTCCTTGCCAACCGGAGCATCAGCCGTTCAGCCTCGTCCCTCCAGGTGTGCGAGAGCATATTGAGACGATGTGTGGAGAGGACTTCGATGGTGGCGATCTTACGGAGGTTGCGCCATTCGGCCCCATAGGGCAGGCGGAGGAGCGTGCTGTTGTTGTAGGAGATGTGCTTGCCAGACAACAGCTTGGGGCGGTTGGCGAGCACGATGTCGTTCTTTGTGAAGCACTCCTCGGCCAGCGGCAGCGACGACACGACCATGATGTGGCGGACCCCGAACCAGAGAGACATGATCGGGCCATGCTCGTTAGAGAGGTTGTAGAGGGTCCTATGTAAGGGGAATTTCAAGAGATGGAGGTGGCCAATGATGGGGAGAGAAGGAGGGCCTGGCGGGAGATTCTTGGGTTTTCTTCTTAGGAAGGAGTGGAGAATAATTAGAGAGAGCAAAGAGACGATGATCGCATAGAGAGTGGCGTCTGCCATTTTTCTCTTCTTTTGCTTTGGGTTCTGCATTGTGGAGGTTGCTCATTTGCTACTATATATATGTAAGCATAGATTTGGCTGCTTCTGTGTCCGTTTTGCATTGGAATCTTTGACTTCTCCCAAGGTGAACATATAGCGTAGCAAACTTGATGAGGATTTGTTACCTTAGAAAACTAAAAGAAATGAAAAGGACTCGGCGACAATCTGGAATACGCCTCATGCTTATAATCTTGCGGGGTCCTCTACAACCTCATACCACGTCCTATTATATTAGTTTACTTTTATTTATTTAGAACGTATTCGAAAATAGAGAACAATAAAAAAACAAGCAGTGGTCTAATTGAAATATAAATTACCTGCATGGATGCTAAAATCACTTCTTGTGAAAAAAAAAAAAAACTAAAGAGCACTAGACACCCTCATGTTTTTTTATAAGGGTTAGTTTGTTAGACAAAAAAATATTTTCACAAAAA
Organism: Eucalyptus grandis; assembly: GCF_016545825.1. Lineage (NCBI taxonomy): Eukaryota > Viridiplantae > Streptophyta > Magnoliopsida > Myrtales > Myrtaceae > Eucalyptus > Eucalyptus grandis. The sequence continues at coordinate 19,000,239 of NC_052620.1, forward strand.
TTCACTTTCGAACGTTTGGATAACTATAATCTACTCAATTGACAAAAAGATTCTTCTAGACTATAAACAATAAGTTTAAACTGGAGAAAACAAATTTCCCTTCTGGTAAAAATGATCATTTTCCCTTATTTCTTGCGCTTCCAAGTGAGAGAAATAGGTCTTCACTATGTGATTCATTTCTTTTAGGCTCTCAATCTCTCATTAGGTTTTCTCTTAGATAAATCTGATCGGTTAATTTTCTTACAAATGTCTTCTACATTTCTCAAATATGCTTTATTAATACTCATTAGAAAGGTAATAGAATGGGGAAAAAAAGAAGAAGCCCTAGCCAGTTCTTTGGTTGGCCTAAGAACCGGCTAGTTTAGCTGCAAAAGGTCCCAGGGTCAACAAGTTCGGTTCCTAGTTTCAAAAATTGGGAATCAACTTTATTTGGGTAGGTTCTAGTTTCTCGGTTTGAATCTTCTCCACCTAATAACCCATCACCTATACATCTATGTATGGTTTTAGGCTTTAGGAGTTTTTTCAAGGATGGAGCTTTTAATGGGAATTTGACACATAATTACTTCATCAAAAGACATTTAACTGACCTAACTTTTATTATGTCAAATTGTTTGCAATCCCTTTTTTATGATGCACAAATGAAATCTAGAAATTACAAATTTTTCAACATGGTGAAAAAAGAGCAATCGATCCCAAAGGGTAAAATTGGCCGTTGAATTTTGGTAGCAATATGGGTGTCAAAAACTTGTTTTCGTGAGCGAAATCCATTTTTAGAATGACTATTATGCTTTGTATCTCATTGTTCAAAACTTGCTCAAATTTGATGATTCCTTAAAAATGGGAGGTAAAATTGAGGTACTATTAGTTACTTTCACAAAAACTATTTTTGACTTTCTCAATTTTAATATACAAAAGACTTTGCTAGCACAATAGTTATTGGACTTTTGTGGGAATAACAACATGTTACAAGTCACAAATTATTAAATGAGTTGACCTCATAATAATTTTTAATTATTTGTTGCTTTTTCAGGCCAAAATAAGCTATTATTCCCATAATAAATTAGGCTAGTCACACGAACAGTTTATATATATAATTGGCCAAAAGGGATCATTTACGCACCTGAATAAGCCTAGACACAAAAATGAATGTCATTTCAAGCCCCACATGCATGCGTCATCAAAGGATTAATGTCACACCCCGACCCTCTCAAGACGTGTGATAACCCACACTCGTCATCATTCATTTCCTTTAGGTCATTCGATTGCAACATCCCAAGAGGCGTCGCCAACCCAATCACTTTATTCGATTAAATACGCAAGCGGAAGCATAAACAATTCACCTAATCAACAAATAGGGATAGTTTCAAACACACTTATATTTACATATATGCATTCATAACATCATTACAACATAACAGCTACTTATATCCAAACTCGAACGTCATTCGTTACGCCATTTCATGTTCAATCAAAATGCGCGGCCATTCGCACTTCCAAAAGGTTTTGAGGTTAGCTTAGCTCCTCTATGCTACGAAGCAACTTGAAAAGGGTGGTATCCCCCACACACCTAGTATGCGTCCTGTCACATCCCGACCCTTCGAGCACGTGCCCATCCCTGCTTGGTCGATATAATAGCGATGTCCCAGGACACATCGCCGACCCATTCATTTTAACATGCGCATGCAGAAGCATATAAATAAATCCACAGACAATAAAAGATAAAGAACTTAAAGCTATTGGGATCGATCCCTTTAGTTCATACCCGGCTCCAGGCGAAAAAGAGAAGTAATGAGATAAGAAAGCAGGGCCGTAAAATTTAAAACCACAACAAGTCTTTTATAAACAATCGGGTTTATACACAAGACTAGACTGGTTACAAAAATCTCGGCTCATCAAAAGGAAAAGTCCTATGACTAACTAGTCATACAGGTTCACTGATACGCTTCTTCCACCTTCCCAAACTTCGGGACTTCTAGCTCTCCACGGCCGTCACCTAGGGACCTGAAAATGTTATCCCACAACGGGGTGAGATTACGTCTCAGCAAGTTCAACCCCCTAAAACCCGATTAGGAAGAAAATTATGCCCTAAGGACTGCCTAAGCACAATCAGGCATCAGAAAACTTACCTTGGCCTTAGTTCATTTCTACAAGTCAGTTCAATTTATAAATACTGACAGATACATCATTTACTCAATTCAATCAGATCGAATCATCGATCAATTGACTCAATCGATTACATGTCATCAAGACCACTCCTAGGTCATTTCAACTATTTCATCTCAACTCTTAGTCACGACCTAACGGGCACAACCTAAATTAAGTGCTCATCACAGCCCTACTAGCAATTTTTCTATATTTGGTGGTCATCATGGCCCCACTTGGTAATTTTCTAGGTTTAGTGGTAATCATGGCCCCACATGGCAATTTTCTTAATTGGGTGGTAATCACAGCCCCACCGAGCGATTTTATAGATTTAGTGGCATCACGAATTTTCTATATTTAGTGGCATCACGGCACCACTCAGCAAATTTTCAATATTTAATGGCACCACGGCCCCCACTTGGCAATTTTCGATATTTAGTGGTATCATGGCCCCACTCAGAAAATTTCTTATATTTGGTGAGTTTTGGTGGTATCACAGCGTCACTCGGCACTTCTTAGATTTATACCAACATTATCTAATTTTTAAGATAAATCCTCATAATCACCAATTTCACTCAATTATCACAATCCAGTGCTCAATTAAATAAATAGAAAGCACCACTGAACTCAACATAAAATTCCGGTCACCGGCCATCCCGGTTAAATTTCCAGAAAATAAATAAATAATTAAATAATTATGAAAAATATTAAATAAATGCAATAAATCTAACTTAGTCCCGTTATAGCCTAATTGGAAGCCGAAACGAGCCCGGAAAATTTCCGAGACTTGTTAAATAAATACTATAGTCTATTTACTTGCTAATTACACTAACTAACCACCTAGCATGCAAAGACAAATAATTAAATTCACTAATCTAATCTAATCTAACCACCTAATCCATCTTAACCTAAACTAATCAACCCCTAAGCACAATTAACCTACTAAGCGAGGATTAATGAGTTAAATTCACCATATTTCCAAGCCGATGAGTCCACAGTGACCACGACGCGAAGGCAAGCGACAATCCTCTAAGCGGCGACACCAACAGAGGCCGGGAAGGGCTCGAAAATGGGCCACAAAGCTTCAAGACCTTTGCTAGTTTCTACTTATGTTCTTGCTGGACTGCAAAGAGGAAACTAGCGGCTTCAACGGCAAAAACGGGCCGATCAAAGCTCCAGCTAGCAAGTGGTTAGCAACCGATGGCTCTCGGGGGTCTAGAGGATCTTGTTGGAGGTTGGAATGGGTAAAGGAATAGCTGGAATGAGAGAAAAATGAAGAAAAATGCAAAACAGGCGGACCAGTGGGCAAACCGATGGACCGACGACTGGCGGCTTGCAGCGGCCGTACAAGATGGCCGGCGGCTCCGTTCAGGGCGAGGTCGTGCTCTTCAAAATGGTCTGGATGTGCTGGTCACAGTGATGAGTGGATCGTTGGCTAATTCGTCTAGGAAGACCACTTTCAACTAAGATCTTTGGCGAAAGGTCAGTTGGAGCAAAAACTGGAATAAAGAAAAACAGATGAGGAAAACGGTCTGATGAGGAAAATTGAAGTACAGGAGATACGTTTACTCCACTTTCAGAATAACAACTTATTATTCAAGAAAACAACATGACTAGGGCTTAAACAAGAACAACTCGTACATCTTCCTAGCACTAGGAAACTCTGCTATGGAATTTTATTACAATAGAGCAAATATAATAAAAGAAAACCATACGACAGGTGCAGGACTCTTACCACGTAACATTTTGGGACAAACTAATCGATCGAATCAATCTTTAGGGACGAGTTTCTCCATGGGAGAGCGTACTTTACACATTAATTCCAAACGGCACCACTTTTGGCATGGTGACTCCTTTGCCTTTGGTCATGTCAATCTCCTCTTTGCTCACTCTTTTCCAATCAAAGCATTGAAGCAACAAGCCCAACGTTAACCCCATGACCCTCTGAGCTAGGGGTGCGCCGGGGCATGCTCTCCGTTCCAGCCCGAATGGTAGAACTAGCTTTTGGTGCTTTTCGCCATTGCCACCTTCGAATGGCTCAAGCTTGAAGGCCTTGGGGTCCTCCCATAGCTCTGGATCCATGTGAATGGCCCATGCATTAACCAGCACTATAGTCCCACATGGCACCATGTATTCTCCTGTGGTGCAATCAGCTGATGACTCGTGTGGAAGGAGAAGTGGGACTGTTGTGCTGAGGCGTAAGGTCTCAAAGATGATGCATTGAAGGTACGATAACTTTGAAACATCCGATTCCTCCATCAAACGATCATGGCCAATTATGGAATCGATCTCATCTGGGGCCTTCTTAAACTTGTCCGGGATGTTCAATAAATTGGTCATGGCCCATTCTAATGTCAGAGATGATGGATCTATTCATCCTACTAATATAACCTGCGTAGATAAATTTATTGTCTAAATTTATTTCAAGAATCAAGAAATTAGGACTTCACATAACAATACGTCCTTTACACTAGACAATTTGTTGGGTTTTGGACATGAATTGTTCATTATGGGCTTGACTCTAACCCCGCCCAACGCACTCAAATTTCCCAACGGAGGGAAGCGCGCACATAGCTTTGAGTGTGCATGTGTTTTTGGTTTTTCCCCACGTTTGGCGGTCCACAATTTCATACATCGAGGTGGCCTTAAGAGAATATGCAAGTATGATGATTTGAACCCAAAACTTGAGCAAGGAGGAAAATCCGCTTATCACTTGAGCACCCTCTTGGGTTACTTTGGACATGCAAGTCAAGGAAATGTCGGAAGTGCTCGCGAAAGTTGCGTTTGCTCGTGTGATCGCGTCCAAAATTGAGACAAACCATAACTCTCCAAAAAGATTTGTAAGCAAAGAGAAAGACCAAACCAGGCTTTTTGAACCCAATAGTTTAGCCAACTGCGTACGTATACTGATCCCCAAAACATTGCTTGGGCACGACGGCTGTTAGAAAAATTGATTTTCATGTATTCAAAGTAGGCGTGAAATTTCATTTGCGCATATTACTGACTATCCTCAATGAATGCTATTGCTGTTTTTCATTTTGCACTTCAAGAAATGTTTTTAATTTTATAGCGTGAGATTAAAATATGCGAGGTCCACTAACTGGCATGTGACAAACACATTCTACACGGACTTTTATCAGAAATAGAATTCATGAATTTTATAGATGCGATGACTAATAGGTAAAATAACTTCTAATGCTCCAAATTATAGTAGCAAATTTAGCGTAGGAAGAGCCAACAAAGCAAGACTTACAAGGACGAGCGCTTTGATCATCAGGTCCGAGTAGTTCTCCGGCTGAGCCCCTTGCAAACGCAACAGATGACTGATCATACTGTCTGTGAACTCCGGATCGCCCTTCCTTCTCCTGTGCTCGCCGACTAAGTTCTGAATGAACGCATCGGCTCTCTTCCCAAGTCGTGCTATCATCTTCTTGAACCCCCTGTAATCAAATCCAATTCAATATGGCCAAGAAATCGCACTCATAACTTGTGCCACCATTCGCAGCGATCTGCTGATTATCTCCCGGAACTCCCTTGCCTTGGCCTCGTCCAACACTCACGCCTTCCCCATAGTACCACTTCCCCGAGATCATCCTCATGATGACATTGAACATGATTTCCATGAAGAGGGTCTTCAGTTCGACCCGGTGGAAGTCCCCGAACCCATTCCTCACCAACCGGAGCATCAGCCAATCAACCTCATCCCTCCGGATGCACGAGAGGATATTGAGGCTATGTGCAGAAAGGACTTCGGTGGTGGCGATCTTACGGAGGTTTCGCCATTCGGCCCCATAGGGCAGGGCATTGAGCGTGGTGTGGTCATAGGCGATGTGCTTGCCAAACGACAGCTGGGGGCAGTTGGTGAGCATGATGTCATTCTTCGTAAAGCACTCCTCGGCCAGCGGCAGTGATGACACGACCACAACACGGCAGACCCCGAACCAGAGGAACATGATCGGGCCATGCTTGTTGGAGAGGTTGTATAGGGTCCTATGTAAGGAATTTCAAGAGATGGAGGTGGCCGATGATCGGGAGAGAAGGAGGGCCTGGCGGGAGGTTCTTGGGTTTTCTTCTTAGGAAGGAGTGGAGAATAAATTAGAGATAGCAAAGGGATGATGATCGCATAGAGAGTGGCGTCCGCCATTTTTCTCTTCTTTTGCTTTGGGTTCTGAATTGTGGAGGTTGCTCATTTGCGACTGTATATGTAAGCATAGATTTGGCTGCTTCTGTGTCCGTTTTGCATTGGAACTTTTGATTCCCTAGGTGAATATACAGCGTAGCAAACTTGATGAGAATTTGTTACCTTAGAAAACTAAAAGAAAAGAAAAGACAATCTGAAATATGCCACATGCTTATAATCTAGCGGGGTCCTCTTCAACCTCATAACACGTCCTATTATATTAGTTTACTTTTATTTATTTAGAACGTATTCGAAAATAGAGAACAATAAAAACCAAGCAGTGGACTAATTAAAATATAATTACCTGCATGGATGCTAAAATCACTTCTTGTGAAAAAAAAAAGAAAAAACTAAAAAGCACTAGACACCGTCATGTTTTTAATAAGGGTTAGTTTGTTAGACAAAAAAATATTTTCACAAAATTCACTTTCGAACGTTTGGATAACTGAAAACTACTAAATTGACAAAAAGAGTATTCTGTACTAAAAACAATAAGATTAAACTGGGGAAAACAATTTTCCTCCCGGTAAAAATGATCATTTTCCCTTAATTCCTGCGCTTCCAATTGAGAGAAATAGGTCTTTACTATGTAATTCATTTCTTCTTGGCTCTCTATCTCTCATCAGGTATTTTCTTAGATAATTCTCATCAGTTAATTTTTTCACAAATGTCTTCTATTATTTCTCAAATATACTTTATGAATACTCATGTTATACATTCCCAAAAAAAAAAAAAAACATAACAATATTTCACATACATAATTTCACAACTTCTTTCCTAATTTCTTTGTAAACTCTTGTTACTTTGATGGATTGTGGAGGAAAAGTGTCAATTCAATTTGTTATCATTACATGTCATTTTCAACGATACAAGATACCTAGTGTATTTCATTTATTATCAAATATCATCAAATCAATTTTTTTCTACTTGTTTTCAACACAAATAACCCCAGAAAAATGGGTTAATTTTTTTCTTAAAGTGAATTTCCTAAAAACATTCTTTGAAATAGAAAATTTTCAATGAAACAAATAGACCTAAGTCTTCAAATAACGTTGGCCCTTTTATATAGTTGAGAAGTAACCAAAGATAGTATTGCTTCTCACCAGATGGATTTGATGCAACCACATACCCAATGGCGTATCTTGTTTTCCTCTCTTTCCATCAAAAAAAAAAAAAAAGAGTCCCTTACATATTGCTCAAGGAACTCTTTGTAGGGATAATTTCATTCAAATGCATCAATTCCGTACTCGTTGAAATACTCCTCAATATTGTCTTTGAGGGCCAGATCTGAGCAAATGACTTTTTCAATATCTTATTTTCCAGATTAAAAAAAAACAATCTGCTTGTTTAGAAGGTGCAGTTGCAAATTAATTACAGCAATGTATATCTCATACAGATGGAATTCATAATTTCGCCACAGTGCTTCTTGAGCAGACACTTGATGCGCATCTTAAAAATAATGGACCAAACATTGATCATCAGGCAAAGCTCCGCAAACATAAACTGTAGGAACACATGTTAATCTTCTATATGTTTGCTACAAAAGGATGAAAACAAAAAAAGTGCTAAGGCAAAATAATTTTTTTGTCGTCTTAGGTTTGTTGCCTTAGGCAATGCAACCAATTTTTGTTGCAAACTTTTTATCGCACTTGCTCCGTTGCCTTTGCCTAAGACAGCAATATTTTCTTTGGTTTTAATTTTCTTGTCTTTGGTACCAAATACGACATAATAATGTTGTCTTCCTCAAAGGCAATAAAACTCATTTTTTTTGCCTTCATAGATTGGGTAAAGGCGTGGAAAGTTTGTCAGGTGTCGAATTTGTGGCGACAAAAGTCAACTTGGATAAAAGGCGGTACCAAATGCGATGAAATTTGGTGGCCTTTGGTAAAAAGAATTTGTTGCGTAGGTTTATTTTTTAGGCTATGCATTGGACATGAATATTTCATTTTCATTGCCTTAGACATTCTTTATTGGTTTTTAATTGGAATTTGATTATATTAATTTTTCTAATTTTTTATATATGAAAATTCGATTGCACGTATTATCTTTTTAATATTTCAATATGAAATTAAAAAATTCATTACTTTACTACATCAATCTTAATATACCACTTTGTGAATAACGGAATGGTTATTCAATATTGGCACCAAATAACGAACTCCGCTACCTTCCCTTTCAAAATCCATCATGCATACTACTTAGAGAACCGAATGATAAGCGAAATTATTCCGTGCCATGGTCGAAAAGCTTCAAGCTCCGTAATTATCAAAATTAATCGAGATCAAGTTTCCCCTCCTAAGTGATATAGCTAGTATGAACACCTAGAGGGGGTGAATAGGTGTTTAAAATAAATCTTGGCAAGTATATGCGGAATAAAATAAACTTCAAACAAATGAGTTAAGGAAGAGAATAAGAACACGAGATTTATAGTGGTTTGGCTTAATCTAAGCCTACGTCCACTCTTCCACGCTAACAGCCTTCTTGGCTGAATTCCACTATGCAATCAACAAGAGATTACAACTTTGAGTGCAAACACTTAGTAGATCACACTATCTCACTAAGTCAATCTTTTGGTATTTCTCTCACGATCACAAACGTTTAAGCTCTCCAAAGACAAGTATATGATTGAAGGTCGCTCGGACTTTGGAATTATAAATTCTACGCTCTATCTCTTACTTGCTCATCGGTCCATGATCTCCTTAAATACTCCTCCACTTCCAAACTACCCGTTGGACAATATCCCAGAGAATCGTCTTCTAATATACCCATTGGACAGCTCTGTATCTAGAAGATTTGGTAGCCGTTGAGTGACAAAGGTAGAATCCCAAATTAATTCCGATCGCCCATACAAATGAAATCTTGGTTTCCATAAGTAAAGCTTCTTCGTATAGAAAGTTCTTGTCTTCAAGATCCAATCGTCAATCAAATAGATTGAATCAATCAAATCAATCTTGATGTGGAATCCAAACTAGATCACTAGCCGTTATATGATTGGGCTTGAGTTACGTTCTGTTGAGTCTAGATGTAAAGTCTGAGAGCCATAGACTTTACAATCTAAGTCTGAGTGCGATAGACTTTGCAATTTGAGTTTGAACATATTCTGCTTCTGAACAGATTTAGCTTTAAGGTCTGAACACCATTTGAATAAATTCAGCTCCAACATAGAGTCTGTCTTCTGGTCCAGCTTGAGCATAGAGTAGTCATCTTCGGTTCATCATTCACGCCGCCCTGGAATTTGTCAGAGTGAACAGACTTCTGATTTAGAACAGACTTTGACACTAAAATCTAGCAGTCTTCAGACTTTGACACAGAAGTCTAGAAATCTTCAGAATATACTTTGGACATATGTTACGTTCAGTCTTCTGGCCGTCTTCAGACTTTGACAATATCCTTTACATGTTCTATTATCTGCATGGTCTATTACTTAACCATAAAACATGTTAGTAGCCTTTGATTTATTTTGTCATCTTCAAAACATCATAAGGGATTTCCCTAACACTAAGAACCAGCTGGTGCTTAACGCCAGGGATGACACAAAATGCTTCTGCATTTCGTCATTGAGGACGTCCTGAGGCGCTTGATATGCCTTTCCGAGTTTTCTTTTCTTTTCCTCTCCGAGATTGGGACACCTCTTTCCCCGTGCTAGCCCGGGTGTTCCTTGGCCCTATGGGAAACAACACTACTCTTGGGAAAAAATTCTGTCAAAATATTGACTCAAAAAAAAAAAAAAAAAAGAACAACAAGCTATAAGCCAAAAGGATTATATTTAAACTCCATTCATTTCATGAAAAATAACTTTCAGAAAAAAAAAATTCTAGATCTTTTGATGTTCATTTCACAAAAAATGAACTAGTCAAGAAAAAAAAAAAAATTCGTTATTAAAAAAAAACCTTTCAAAAGTGGAAAAAATTTCTACTTTTTTAAAGTGGAAAACATTTTCCCTAACTTCTTCCACCTGACCATCTTTAATCAAATACATTTTATTTTTCTTTTTTTTTTTTTTTTTAAATTGAGTTTTTATATTTTTCGTTTTATTTTTTTTTTTCTTTTCTTTCTTCCCTTTTCTTCTTCCTCCTTGGCCTTAGCGGTCGTCGGCCATGGCGGTGGCCAATGACTAGCCACAAGCGAACTTGAGCCTCACCATAGGCAAGCGAGACTCTACCTCACTCGAGGCCAAATTCGGCGAGGGCAAGGCTCAAGCTCGCCTAGTTCGGTGGAGCTTGGGCTCGCCTGGATTAGCGGAGTTGGAGCTCGCCCAAAATTGGCTTGCCTGGCGCTCACTCGTCATCTTGATGGAGCTTGGGTGAGCTTGAGGTCATCGGATCTGGCGAGCTACGAGTCCAACAACCTCGAACTCTATCGAAGTTGGCGAACTCAAGCATCACCCAAGGCTAGATTTGGCGAGGGTGAGGCTCGAGGTCACCTGGATTTGGCGAGTCGCGAGCTCACCCGAATCAACTAAGCCTCGAGCTTGCCAGCCTTGGCGAAGCTCAAGTTGGTGGAGCTCGAGCTCGTCAAATTTGGTGATTCGTGTCTTGGTCGGTCTCCAAGCAATCGGCCATTGTTGAGCCACATGGCGGCGGAGGATAGAGGAGGAAGAAGGAGGAGAAGGAAGGAGGAAGGAAAAGAAAAAGGAAAACAGAAAAGAAAAAGGAAAATTTTAAAATAATAAAAATTCGATTTAAAAAATAAAAATAATTAAAAATTCAATTTTTAAAAATATATAAATCAAAATTAAATATTTTTTGGTCAATCAGAAAATTAAAAAAAAAAATAGATAATGATGGAAAATATTTTCCACTCCATTTTCGGGTTTGAGCCTGGGCCGGAAAATATAATTATATTTTTTATAATGACTTCTTAGAAAATATTTTCCGGCAACGTAATATTTTCCTTGAAATAAACGGACACTTATTATAATAAAAACTAGTCAAACTTGTTAGTCAAGCAACATGGAATAATGCTTCAACATTGCATTTTACGTGCAAATGAAATTGAATTCATATGAAAGAAGGCACGTGAAATTGAAGACCGGCAAGTTGCACTTACACAAAATAAAGCTAGGGCATGAAGGATGTGGAAATCTCGCTCTTGCACCATAGAAAATTTAATGGTACAAATGCCGTCTTTTTTTTAAAGTTTAAATTGTTAGATAAAAGGAAATCACATGTACAAATGATCATATAAACATTGTAGATAAATTATGTGAGACATTTCGACATTTCCTTTCACGAGCAGATAGACTGAGAACAACACATGGAATTGATGAACTAGGAACTTGGTTAATTATTCAAACTCGAAGATCAAGCTTAGGGTTCAAGATGGCCGACCCAACATGCGATATTGAGTTTGAAATTAAAAGAGTAAGATAAACATTGCAAACAACCGTGAGGGCTAGAGGACCGTGAATGAGGTGGCAACATGAGTCCAAATCCCCTTTTAACTTATATTTGAGCGCGCCAATTCATTAGTGGGTTGCCTAGAGTTTTAAAATCAGTTTTTTTTTTTTTTTTTTGGTCAAAAAATCAGGTTCAAATGGGTCTAGATAGGTTGAGAACATGTCTATTTCAAACACACTTTCATTGCAGCATAATTATGCATTTGTGGACTTGGGCTCACAACCATTCTATGTAAGACAAAATTAATGGAGCTTTTTGAGTAAGGGTGTGATATGCCTCGGCTTATAGAACCAATCACCCAAATCATATTCACTACAAGGTCACCACCCGTAAGCCCATAAACCCCATCTATCCGGAGAAGGGATTTTCGAACTCCCAACCTCCCAATTTCCATATAGGACCCCCAATTTAGATTAGTTTGATAGAACAATTCATAAATATTTTGACTTTGTTAATTCCTTCGCTGTCACTAGTCTAGATTATAATTTGAGAGAATGTAATTAATTCTATTACATTTGTTTTTATTTATTATGACATGGATCGGAATTGTTCCTTTAGCAATAGCATACTGTTAACTCATGCCTATTAACACTGTTTTAATTTCATGATGATACAATTGTTTTTCAAATAATTGTATGAGTGCGTTCGCATTTTGATTCATCTAGAAGCTCCAAAACCCTGTCAGGCCTGGATGTAAAAAAATCAAGCCCAATAACCTGGTTCGGACCATCCTGGCCAAAGAACATTTTGGATCGAGCTAAGTTTTTGAATTTTTTAAGAATTTATTTTCTAATAATATTTTTCATTTTAAATTTGTTTGTAATTGAATAGTATTTTTAATATGCTATTTTTCATATTAAAAGGGAGGGCATTGCCCTTCACTTGGGTAAGATCCACTACCTTTTGCCTTACCGCCACCTTCACGCCCCATCCATAACCCGACCCCTAACTCCTCCATGCAGGTGTTCTTATTCATCAGTGTGGAGTTCATCTACATTTCCATGTTACTTATGTGCCATGCGAAGTCCTAGCCTATGATCTGACTCGAGCATCCGAGCTCTCTTGTCTCTTTAGTGAGCTTGTTCATGGAGTCACCCATTTTTCATAGGCAAAAAGTTTGAGCAGAAAAATTGATAAGAAATGAAGCTTGGGTTGGGTATCTGTTTCAAGTTCAAGTAGAATCATGTATGAATTGTTAAAATTGTATTGATAAAAATAGATCAACATGTGTTAAATATGTCAATTTGAGTCAGACTTTTTTTGACTCAGCTCCAATCTCAGACCAGCCTAGCCCACCAATTTGACGAACCTAGTTAAAACCAAAAAGAAAAAGATCATTCAGCTGAAAGGATTTTAACAACCTAACCACCGTGATTTTGGAAAATAAAAAATAAAAATTGAGTGGTCTGGCCATAGTAGAGAGACGTCGGCAGTGTGAGCTTTGAAAAGGAAAACAACGGTTATCGAGTTTGAGTGGTAGGTTTGTGAGAGTGCTAGTATGAACAAAATAAAGGAGTTAGGGAAGAGAATAAGAACACAAGATTTATAGTGGTTTGGCTTAATTCAAGCCTACGTCCACTCTCCCACGCTAACAGCCTTCTTGGCTGGATTCCACTATGCAATCAACAAGAGATTACAACTTCGAGTACAAACACTTAGTAGTATATCACACTATCTCACTACGTCACTATCTTGGTATTTCTCTCACGATCACAAACGTTTAAGCTCTCAAGAGACAAGTATATGATCGAAAGTCGCTCAGACTTTGGAATTGTAAATTCTACGCTCCATCTCTTACTTGCTCATTGGTCCTTCATCTCCTTAAATACTTCTCCACTTCCAAACTAGCTGTTGGACAGTATCCCAGAGAATCGTCTTCCAATATACCAATTGGACAGCTCTGTATCTAGAAGATTTGATAGCCGTTGAGTGACAAATGTAGAATCTCAAATTGAATCCGATCGCCCATACAAACGGAATCTTGGTTTCCATAAGTAAAGCTTCTTCGTATAGAAAGTTCTTGTCTTCAAGATCCAGATCCAATCGTCAATCAATTAGATTGAATCAATCAAATGAATCTTGATGTGGAATCCAAACCAGATCACTAGCCGTTATATGATTGGGCTTGAGTTATGTTTCATCGAATCTGGATGTAAAGTCTGAGAGCAATAGACTTTACAATCTGAGTCTGTAGACTTTACAATCTAGGTCTGAACATATTTGCTTCTGAACAGATTTAGCTTTAAGGCCTAAACACCGTCTGAATAAGTTCAGCTCCAACATAGAATCTGTCTTCTGGTTCAGCTTCAGGATAGAGTCTGTCTTCTTGAGTCTGGCGGTTTTCACTTTGACACGAAGTCTGGAAATCTTGTAATTACTTTGGACATATGTTACATTCAGTCTTCTGGTCGTCTTCACACTTTGACAATATCATTTACATGTTCTATCATCTGCATGGTCTATTACTTAACCATTAAACATGTTAGTAGCCTTTGATTTATTTTGTCATCTTCAAAACATCATAAGGGATTTCCCTAACAGTTTGTTCTTTTCTGGACTGTCCACTTTGAGAAAACATAAGGGATTCAGTAGAGAAAAATCGGGATAAAGTATCCGTTTCTACTGATATTTTCTTCCGTTGGAAGATCAGTTTTTTCTCAGCTAGTTTTGTTTTAGCAAATATTTTTTATTTTTCTTATAAATAATTAATTAGTTTTATTTCATCGTGAATATTTAGTTAGTTTATATATTATAAAAAGGATAAAAGTAAAGAAACTAATAGAAATAAAATTTGGATTGCATTTAGGTAATTATTGCATCATGGGTCTAGCTAATTCATTACTAGTTGTTGTGACCAAATTTTCGGGTGTGAACCACTTAGGGCTTGGCTAATGGATTATTAAGCCTAGACTTAACTCGACTTTAGGTTCAAGTTCTTAACATGTAATTGATTTTTTAATTATGAGTCGCTACTAATCTATTTTTAGTGGGTCGATTAGAAACCCAAGTAAAATAACATGAGATTTACTTTACTCTTACAAATCAAAGATTGTGAGTTCGAGGACTTCGTTACTCTAGATTTCTATAACGCCCTTTCAGTACCTTTTCTTTTATTTTGAAAAGAAATGTTTGGCAAGCAGCTTGAATTGATTTTAATTTATCTCTCTAACATGTGAGGTGTTCATGCGAGTGCGCAAACCATCAATTTAACATCCAAGATAAGCAATAAATAAATTGCAAGACTTACCTCATAGAAACGAAAGCATTTGCGTTGTTAGATCAGAATTCACATCAACAACCCTAGAGATGATTTCTAATTAACACGCAGTTTTTCTTTTTCTTTTTCACTTATTTAATGAAGATCATGCAATATGCAATGCATGTTACTAACCTAACATGAAATAATATGACGCGGTAATATGGCTTAAACTACATGACAAATAAAATGCACTATGTCCTAAAAAATGAAATTGATTTATTCTAAGATAATTTTTGGTATTTTCTGTGAAATTTCGAAATTAGAAAAATGCGAAATTACCTAGCTAGATTAAGATTCTATCCAACTTACATTAAGGATTAGGCCAGGCTAAACCCTAATTTAAACTAAAATATTATCTTAACTTAGAAATCTCTAACCTAAGATGCAATCTATCTAAAAAATCAATCTAAACTTAATTAATAAAAAAATGCAATATTATCCTAATATGCAATGACGTGCAAATAATGCCATAATTTTACATGACATATGCATGATGATTTTTGTGTTTTTTTTATAAAATTCGAAATTAAAAATTGTCCAATAATTAAACGTGCAATTTAAATTTTTTTAAAAAAACTAACATCCCAAATGAATGCATCTTTTTTTTTTTATTTAAGGAATTTGAAATAAATAAATTTCATATTCTAAACATGCAAAATAACCCTAAAACAAGTAATATTCTAACATGAACCTAATTTAACTCAAATATATATTTTTGGGTTTTTCTTTTACGGAAGCAATCAAATAAAGGCATCAAGAACAGCACAGCACCAAATCAAGCAAGATATCATCCATGTTCATTTAATTTTGGTAAATAAATTAACGAATTGTATCTCACGCGTGAGATCAGATTGGCCAATTTTTAAATAAAATCACGAATCGTATCTCGAGCGTGAGATTGGATTAGTGATTTTTCCGTACGATTGCGGGTCATATTTCGAGAGTGAAATCGGACCTTCAATCACATGTACGTTGCGAAATTAGGAAGATTTCCCAATTTAAAAGGCATATAGATATTTTGCGGATATGATGGTATCATTCAAATATTTATACGAGATAATCCCATAAATTAGGCAATAAGAGTATATGAAAATTGAATTAAAAGAGATTCTTACCTAATATTTGGTGTCACGTGGACCACGTTGTCAAGTTTGGTGGAACGACGGATGGCAAGATGACTCATGGACGGCGGTTCACGGTGACATGCTGCTCAACGACGATACCTCGCTCAATAAGTAATAGCGAATTTTGAATAGGCTAATACTTCGCTGATTTGGCCTGACAAGGTCAACGAAGTTGACCAACACAGCAAGGAGACGTCCACCAGAAGACTTGAAGAGCAAAAAGGAGGGTTGTTGGCATGAAGATTTGAACGTCCAGGGCTGGTCTCCAATGTGACTCAGGTGCACGCAAGAGGCCCTGGGACTCGTGGCAACCTGAAAATAAAAAGCACAAAAGATCCGACTCGGTGGGGTAGCATGCACCGGTTGAGAATCGACGGGTCAGGGAGCAACGGCGCTAACGCACAGCAATAACGAAACAGGCGATGTTGGTGACAGAGGCACGGCCACAGGCCTGACCGTGAAGTGGGCGCCTGTTTGGAGGATTGCCTCGGCCAAGAGCTGGTCGGGATTTCCCTCTCTCCGCTCTCTCTCACGTGTGTCTCTCCGATATTCGGAATCCCCCCTATTCCACGTCTATCGTGAGCTTGCTTTTATAGCGTCTGACTCTGCACTTTAAAACAGGAAACATGAATATATGAAAGAGTGTCACCTACTGACTTCCCTCTTTTGTGAGGGTCTATCTTCTTCTTCTTCTTCTTTTCCACTTTTTCCTTTGTATGTATTGCTAATCCACGCGTCCTCATGGAAGAATCGTGTCCCTCTTCGGTAACTAGGTCAGCAGAAGAATTCTTTCTGCCCCTTCTTTCTTTTCTCCACGATTAACAAAATCAGCCATGGCTTACTTGTTCATTTTAAGCACACACGCATGTACCTTGAGAATCATACCGATTGCCTCGGCATTAAGATAGACCCATTTAAAGAATAATGAGCTTAGCCAAATTCTCCCACCATTGATTCAAATCCATCCATCGCCGGTCAATTACAAATGTAATAAAAAGAAATGTTCATAAAACTATATGCTATGCAATTAATTATTTTTTCAAGGATAAAATTAACTCCTAATTTTTTAATGCAATAAATGACTAATCGGGTTGCCAAAATTTAGGTATCAACACTAGTTTTATCCCATCTTGTTTTGTAATTATCTTGATCACTTAGATTATGATAGTCATATTTATATAAATTTAGGATAATTTTAATAATAAAAACTAAATAAAAATGTTATTTACATTTTACCAAGATTGCACATAGATTTTAGATCTAATTAGTCTTTACCATATAATATACATCACTTAGAAAATAATATAGTTACTAATTGCATTGCATCATTCGCATTGCACATGGTTCAATATCAATTGCTATTTCATTAGATCACATTATAGTCTTAGGATTTAAATTTGTTGTCTACATAAAATAAAAATAAAAAATAAAAATAGCACTTCATATTGGTTTGCGTTATAGGATTAATTCACCGTTAGCCCTAGAATAGAAAATGCGTACCCATTTAATAGACTTTAGGGAGATTAATCTTTTTGTTAAGAAAAAGAACAAAAAAACAGTAGAAAGTCTCGTGTAGATTACATTAATTAGGTTAAGTACGAACGAAATATGGTCAAACCCTGTGCTAAACATCCACATCTCAAGTCAGGGACTCACTCGGACTGAAGATTGGCTCTGGACATTGAAAGAACAAGCGAGTAACTCACCAGATCTAGAACTAGTGGCCGCTACACTGTGGCACATGTAGAAGGCACGCAACCAAGCCATCTTGAGCAACAGGAAACCAAACGTTAATGAGCTCCATGATTCGGTTCTGGCGGGCCTCAAAAGCGTCAATAGATGGAACCCCAAGTCGAGCAGATCTAGGAACAAAACAAACGAACCATCACGGACTTGGAATCCACTGCCGGATGAAGTGTACAAGATAAATATAGATGGAGCACACAAACCTGGATCGGTGGAGGGTTTGGTCGCTTGCGTCTACTGTGATTCTGCTAGAAGGATATTGGACGGCGCTGCTCGTTCAGTGATGTCATCGTTTCTCCTGACGACCAAAACCCTAGCTTTGTTGGAAGCCCTCAACCACGTCTATCCCAAAAGGCACGAAGCCTTTGTGCTTAAGTCTGACAATTTAAACTTAGTCAATGACTTTAACAGTACAGGTCAACTAAGTTGGGAAGTTCAGGCGCTTGTCGTGAAGTGCAAAGATAAGATACGGTCTTTCTCTATTATCCAAATTGTATATTATTTTAGAGAGGCCAACTATGTAACGAACTGAATTGCTAAAGCCCACAAGAGAAGCTACCTACCTCTGAATTGAGTCTTATCCCCTCCCCAAGCACTTTGGGAGCTCTTATATAATGACGCCCATTTAACGGGTAAGTGAATGAAATATTTCCGTTTCTAACCAATGATAGTGCTTGCTTGAGAAGTAGCTTCTTCATAATTTGCATATATTTTCTCACTTGATCTAGATAAAACTATTCAATTCAGCATATCTGTTTTAACTAAAAGAAACCATTGCACGTATCCCCTTAGCTAAAAATTTCTTATATGATATAATAGATAAGGGATATGTTGACACGTCAAACTTTGATTCTTAAAAAAACACCGAAAGTAAGAATTAATCGACTTTGACTTTTATGGACTGACTCTGGGCTAAAAAAAAAAAAATCTATTATTAGCATTTTAGTTAGTTTATTTTTCTCCAATTCTCTATATTTTTCATTTTTCCAATAATGAAGGGTAAAGAAATTTCCTTAAAAAGTGAAATATATTGTCGCCTATTAAAAGTCATATGCATTGCTCTTATTAACTAGAAACAAATAATAGAAGATTAATGGTTGTAGAAAATGAAAGTTACAGGGAGGATTGCGCAATAGTTAAAAAGTTTGGGGATAAATGTGTACTACCTCCACAATTCGGGGGGTTTTATGTAATTCTCATTTATTTTAATTAACTTTTTATTGTCACAAGTGTTGATAGTAGTATCTAACGAATTCCTCATCATTTGCTATGTTGTCACTTGTATTTTACTATAGATTTTATTTAACTTTCACTCCGTTTGTTTAACCATAAATGATTATATTGAAAAGTATTTTTTTCAAAAATGATTACTTGGATTGCCAATAAAATTGAATGAATAAAGAATACTTAATTGTTCATGAAATTTTTTAGACATAAATTGTTATTGATAATAATAAAAAATCATCAATTAATTATTTTAAGCGATACAAATATTTAATTTTTTAAAAATGTTTTTTAAAATTATTTATTTTCAGTGAAAAAAAACATTTATTTCTTCTTAATTCTCTCTCGCACACCCACTTTGCTCCGTTTAAAAAGACAAAGTGTGGAGGGAGAATGGAAATCGGTAGCAAATGACAAAATTCACCATCCGAAAGAACAGCATTCTACCGAGCCGCCATTTTCGATCATGAGGGGCGTGTGAAGAAAAGGTGGAAAATCGGCACGTTGACAAGCCAATTTTACCATATTGTCCTCGTCTCTTTAGAAAAATCACATAATGATTTACGCGTGAGTGGCACAATTTCTTTGAAAGTTGAAGTATTTTAAAGCAAAGAAATATATCTAAATCCACCAATAGATTAGAGGTACAACTCTTGAGGCACGCGATGTTAGAATTTTGAAATTTCCAAAATCTACCAAAATAATTCTTACATACTCAAAAGTGGCCATGTCATCTATGGCTAGATTATTTCATAAGAAATCTACTTGTTAAGTATTTCTAATGAAACACTCTAATATTGAAAGACTTCTCGTTTTAATCCCAGACTTCGCTGTCATGGTTCCATAATCTGGGCACAATCATCAAAGACTCGAGCATAGTTGTCAAGGCCTTGGGCTCGCCTACGGGGGTTCTAGACCCCAGTGCCCAGGATCTCAGCTTGTGCTTTAGGTATAGGCCTAATCTTGGGGGATTCAGGCCCTGCCGCTAGAGTCTTCAAGTCTAGGCACTAGGGTTCCAATCGTGGAAGCCCAGTTTTCTCAGACCTAGTAGATGGGAATATGAGCACAATTGCTAGGAGCTAGGTGACTTGGGTGAAATAGCCAGGTACTCATCCGTGGCCACGAGTGACTCTAGCATCATCAAGCCTCAAGGGACCTAGACCAAGTATTTGCGGACTCAGACCCTCCAATGAGGAATTGGGTGCGGAAGAACTATTAAATCAGGCCCTTACTTTGGAAGAACTCCAAAAGGGTCACATCAAATGCTTGACGTCAGGTCCTTGGTCAAAAGAACATCAAATGTGACATCGAATCCGTTAATATTTGGTCCCTTTTGAAGAACTCAAGAGGTGCTACCTCAAATCTTGACTGCCGTAAAGGGATGCTCATTGCAAAAAATAGCTAGACTTTTGGATGACATCTCGGAGTTCTCTGATGGGCACTTGACATCTTTTGCCAGGAAGTATTCTTCGTAGCCCTTAGCATCCTATCCTCTTATCTTGAAAGTGCTATTTGTAGGCCGGAGAGTTTTACCGCCTTTTCCTAGGAAGTGCTATTCGTAGGCCCGAGTATCCTCTCCTTTCTGTCCGGAAGTGCTAGCTGCGGGTTTGAGCACCCCGTCCTTTCCGTCCGACGGTGCTATTTGTAGCATGGAGCGTTTCACCACCTTCTGCCAGAAGTGCTTTTGTAACTCGGAGCAGTCCATTTCGAATTGGAGGTACTTTCATGGATCCCATATTGTCTTGTTAAATCCTGAGGAGAGTAGTCCCAGTATATAGTCTATTATTTGCAATTAAATTGGAGTTCGGTATCACCACATTCATTGCATCCACATTTATGAGTTTTGGGATGAAGTTAAGGGAAAATTTATTCAAAAAGTTCTAAATCTATTACACTTTTAATTCTAAACCTTTTAATTTTCCCAATCAAGTTCTAAACATTTTTGCTTTTTGCTAATTTGAATCCATCCGGTCAGTTTTTACCTGAAATCATTAATGTGAACACCAACCGTATCACGTAGGATAGCCAACACTAACGTAAACAATTTTCCATAATATTTTCATACATTTTCAAGTGTTTGTTATTGTTTATTTTTCCTATTTTTCTTTTTTCTTTTTCCTTTTTTCCTTTTCTCTTCTTTTATTTTTCCTTTTTTCCCTCCCTCGTCTCAGGTGAGGATAGGGCTACCCTCTCAAGCTCAAGTGAGAGCAACCCTCGCATGAGCAAGGGCGAGGGTCACCTAATCCTACAAGGACAATCCTCACCTAAGACTGCCAACCAACGTTGGCCACCAATGAGGTCCAGCCACAATGGTGGCCAACAAAGGAAAAAAGGGAAAAAAAGAAAAAAGAGAGAGAGAGAGAGAAAATTTATATTAATAAAAAAATAAAATTTTAAAAAATATATCAAAATATTATTTGAAAGTGTCCATATTAGAGCCAGTTGTGCCATGTAGGATACAAGTGTATGTCAGTAATTTCTGGGTAAAATTGGTTGAATATACTTAATTGGCAAAAAAAAAAAAATCGAACTCAATTGGCAAAATTAAAAGGTTTATAACTAAATTGACAAATAACTTTTTGGATAATTTTTCCCGAATTTAAGTATCATCTGACTTTGAAGAAAACCTTCTCCAGCTCTTCTTTAAATTGACATTTAAATTTTATTTGCCTCCAAAGTCTCATTTGCATTTCATGAAAGTTAAGGGTCAAATCCGTAGATAATTTAAGCTCTTATTAAATGCATTTACAGTCTCGCATTCTCATGCAGTGCTTTGCTGGGGATGAAAGTATCATCTGACTTTGAAGGAAACCTTCTCCAGCTCTTCTTTAAATTGACATCTAAATTTTATTTGCCTCCAAAGTCTCATTTGCATTTCATGAAAGTTAAGGGTCAAATCGGTAGATAATTTAAGCTCTTATTAAATGCATTGACAGTCTCGCATTCTCATGCAGTGTTTTGCTGGGGATGAAAGTATCATCTGACTTTGAAGAAAACCTTCTCCAGCTCTTCTTTAAATTGACATCTAAATTTTATTTGCCTCAAAAGTCTCATGTGCATTTCATGAAAGTCAAGGGTCAAATCCGAAGATAATTTTAGCTCTTATTAAATGCATTTACAATCTCGCATTCTCATGCGGTGTTTTGTTGGGAATGAAAGGTCGTAGCGATTAGGTGGCACACCTGCACAACTTGACAGAAGAAGAAGAGTGAAGTTGGGAAAAAGGAAAAGAAAAACCAACAAGAAGACAAAAAAAAAATAATGAATTACAATACATCTTAGCCATTGAATTCATATGCGCTAGTCATGCGCAAATCTAAAAAAAGACTAACTGGTCCCTTCTTTTTTTATTCCCAGTTCATTATTAGGCTTTCCTGAACAACCAAGACGAGGACAATTAATCTCAACAAACTCTTAGGTGCAAATTCAGCTACTTGCGCAGCTGCAACCTAAATGCTCTAATTGAATTTTCAAGAAGAAAAGAGAAAAAAAAAGAGAGTAGAAGATAGAGTGGAACTATAAAATATATTAAGACATGTCACATTTTTAACTAATTTCTTTTGCCAAACATATTTAACTTATTGAGCGTTGTAAAAATGAAGAGAGATGAAATCAAATAGAGAATATTAAAGAGGGCAACGGGGTTTTTTTTAACAATTTAAGCCGTTAAATATTCGAACATTCAAACTTTTGTGTACTCTTTAGTTATTTTTCTTTTGTACTAATTTCCACACTCCAACTTTAGATTGACATTTTAATCACTTTGTGTACTCTTTAGTTATTTTTCTTTTGTACAAGAAAATTACCAAAAAAAGTTCTGAAACCTATGCACTTGTGCCAATTTAGTTCTAAACATTTTCACATTTTGTCAATTAAGCCTACCCTATCAATTTTGGCCAAAAATCGTTGATGTGAAAGCCAACTAGCTTACATGACATAACCGAAGCTAACATGGACGTTTCTAATAATATTTTAATGATTTTTTTTATCTTTTTTGGTTTTCTATTTAGCTTTTTAGACTAAAGGCGGACCCTCACAACCATAGATGACCAGCGAAGGTTGCAAAGCCTTTGTTGATTTGGGCGGGAGCCGCAATGCCCTCGCTACAATTAGCAAGGGCTTTGGGAGAGGGCCACCATGCCCTTACTGGCCATAGTGCAGTTGAGGGTTGTTCTACAACCCTCTCCAGCCCTTAAAAAAACCAAAAAACTAAAAATAAAAAGATTGAAAAATTCAAATTATTAAGTATTATAGAAAATGTCCACGGTGGCATCATTATGCTAGATAATTAGCATCTACATCAGTGATTTCTAATTAAATTTGACCGAATGAACTCAATTGGCAAAACATGAAAATGTTTATGATTAAATTGGTGAAATCGAAAGGTTTATGATTGAATTAGCATAAATACGATTAGTGTATGACTTTTTTGTGATCATCCCGCTACTATGCTCGAGATGGTTTCTAAGGTTGCTAGTTTGCTGGGCACGATGGATGAACAATTAATAACGAACTAATCAATTTGACTTTGAGAATTAAGAAAAAGAAAAAAAAACAGAAAGGCAAAGGATGCTGATTAATTGGTTATTCTTTATGAATAGAATATGAATTGACCTATAAAAAGACTTTCTGGTCTTTGTTTAGTCCAAGTTTCCAAGATCCGATCGCTGCCATGTTGTTAAGCTTCCATAAGCCATCACTACGAGCACAATCTCTTGCTCGAGCCACTTCATACATATGTTGAAATTTGTGTGTTTGAGATATGAAGGCAATTAATTTCAACCAACTCTTAGGGGCAAATTAAGCTAATTACCCAAATTAAATTTTCGGAGAACTAATAAAAGAGTTGAAGTATAAAAAGGTTAAGACTTCTCACATTTTTAATTAATTTATTTTGCCAAACATGTTTATCTTAAGAGAGATTATATCAAGGAGAGGAAATTAAAGAGGGTATCAGTTTGTTCTAACATCTTAAGTTGTTAGATCTTGTAATGTTCAAATTTTTATAAACTCTTTATATATTTTTTATTTGTGACTAATTTCCACACTCGGCTGTGATTATGCCTAAGAGATTGCTTGCATATTAAGTAAATCTAAGGTTGCTAGTTTGCACGATGGATGAACAATTAATAAGGAACAGCTAAGCAATTTGTCTTTTAGCATCAAGAAAAAAGAAGAACATAAATGAGATTGATTGGTTGTCTATTTTTTCATGAATATAGTATGAATCGATATGAAAAAAAAAAATGTACTTTCTGGTCTTTGTTTATTCCAATTTTCCTATGATTATTTTAATTGGATTTCTTTATAAAAAAAAAAGAATATGAATTGATCTAGAAAAAGACTTTCTTTGTGTAAATATGTGAATATCATTAATCAAACGAGACATAAAAATTTAGAAAAATTCTCTAATATTTTAAAAAGACTAATTACGCAAGAAGACTTTCTGGTGTGTGTTTATTCCAATTCCAAGATTTCAACTTTTGACTATTATTTCAGTACTAGGTTTTCATGAACCATCATATGAATTGATCTAGAAAAAGACTTCTTGGTCTTTGTTTATTCCAAGATTTCAAGTTCGGACAGTTGTCTTGTTGATCTAGAAAAAGACTTGTTGGTCTTTGTTTATTCTAAGATTTTAAGTTCTAACAGTTGTTCCGTTGACCTAAAAAAAGACAGACTGGTTTTATTTATTCCAAGTTCTGACTGCTGATCCAGAAAAATTTTTGGTCATATTACTAAGCTTACGTGAATCACCACAAGGACAAACTATTTCTCAAGCCACCTTCGTTGAATTCTTTGTCAGAGATTCAAGGACAATTAAGAGATCAATATCTTTTGTTACTATTATTACTAGCAAAAGCATACGGACACAAGATTTGTCAGCAAAAGGTTGACATAAAAAAATTTCACAAAATCGTCTTTGCACGAAATATTTGAATCATTAGTTGATAGAACAAACTTTTCAATGTAATTGTAGCGATTGTATAGATACGTACAGAAAGAGAAATTATCTTAATATTATTTTTATCTGTTTATGAGATAAAAAAAGATTCAAAATTTCAAATTGAAATATGTTAGATATGAGACAAAGTTATTAATCAATACATTTATCTATTGATAGAATTTTTACAAAATAACTCATGAAAAATAAGAATTCTTCTTTATTTTACATGAATAATTATTTTTTGCTTCAAAAGACGTAATTGACTTGAGCACGGTGTAAACAAAGCCACGTGATTGCTGCTAAGTGTCCGACGGAGCCACAGCCTCCGTTTTGGGATGAAAGTTGAAATAATAGGCAAAAAGGTGATGGGTTTAGGAGTTTGGATCACTCCCTCTCCTTCACAAGTTTCTTCTCTAAAGCTCAAATTCATCGTCTAAGGTGCATTATACTATACAAGGAATGCCTAAAATCAACAATTGCGATTCACTTGATCTGTTTGACTTGAGTCTGTATAATTTTTTTTTTTTGTAAAGGATCCGTGAACCCCTTTCACTTATATCGGGGATACGATGACACCATTGGACATCGTGCAAACACTATTTAGATATCAATATCTCAGGGGAAACTGGCCCAACAACCCACCGTCAGGCCCCCACTTAAATCGCGATAGTAACGCGGGGATTCAAACTCTCGACCACATTGAAGCCGAATATTGACAGGTGAGTTGAGTCTGTATAAGTATTTCCTTCTCTTTTTATCAAAAGATGCATTTTTCCGTTGTAATTAATTTTGGCATGTCTTGAACCTCTACGTACGGTTCGCATGGAACATGAGGTCTTCTACTCCTTTTGGGCAGATTAAAGGCGGTGCAATAATTATTATACCTTGCATGGGTTAGGTGGGCATGTTTCCTCTCCCCCACCAAAGCATTGACGAGTCTTCACTCCATTTCCTTCGATAATTATAGAATGTGCAAAATATTAAATTCTCTATTAGGGCGGAATCGACGTAACCTCATAAGGGCTAGGATCTTATAAAGCTCGTTTCGAATCTCCATGTTCGAAAAATATCTTCTTCGATCCAATATCCCTAGACATTAGAATCTCACCTTTTTTGTTGCTCTGAATCGATTCTTCCCGAGAAAATGGCTTTCATACGCAACATATGGCGTGTGCGGTTATTTACTCGCAAGGTCAGAGTAGCTGCGCAATCAGCGCGCAAGAACGGAACAATCCGCAATGCATCCACAGAAAGATTGAAGCACGGCCACCCACACCAGCCTGAAGACCACCACGTTCAGCCGCCACGGCAAGGACCATCCGAGGTTCTCCAGATTGTGGTCGTGAACGATGGGGCTGAAACCGACCCTGAACAGCTCATCTCCATCAAAGAGAAACTTGAGCAAGCTCACAGGCACAACGAGGAACGCCCATGGGAAAAGCTCTCCATATACCGGATCCCGCACTCTCTTAAGCATGGCGAGGACAAGGCCTACGTCCCTCAAATCGTCTCCCTTGGACCGTATCACCATGGTAAGAAGCGCCTCCGCCAGATGGACCAGCACAAGTGGCGCTGCCTCGACCGCATCCTCTCGCGTACCAATCACCAGATAGACCTCTATCTACACTCCGTGAAGCAGGTCGAGAAGAGAGCTCGCGCCTGCTACGAGGGGACGATATCCATGAGCAGCCCCGAGTTCGTGGAGATGATGGTCCTTGATGGGTGCTTTGTGATCGAGCTCTTTCGGGGATTTAACGAGGGGTTTGAGACACTCGGCTACCTTAGCAATGAACCCGTCTTCTCGATGCAGGGGCCAATGCACATGATTCAGCGGGACATGATCATGCTCGAGAATCAGATCCCCTTTTTCATACTCAACCGGCTGTACTGCCTCCAACTCGGCCAGCTTGGCCACCCCGACCTGGAGAAGGAGTTGGCCCTGCTGGCGCTCTTGTTCTTCGACCATATGAAGCCAACAGATGCGACCAACCACAGCAACAGGCTGGACTTCCCGTTATCCGACCAGAATGATCTCCATTGCCTCGCATTGTTCCGGCAGAGCCTCCTACACCCTGGCGTGAAACAGGAGGAGCACAAGGACCCCTTGCAGAGGCAGCAACAACTCGTCCATTGCGTGACAGAGCTCCGACAAGTCGGGATCAAGTTCAGCAGGAAAAAGACAGACAAGTTCTGGGACATCCACTTTGAGGACGGGAGCCTCAAAATCCCCCGGCTTGTGATCCATGATGGGACAAGGTCACTTTTTCTCAACTTGATAGCCTTCGAGCAGTGTCACTTCAAATACAGCAACGACAGTAATGACAGCAAAGACAGCAACGACATCACCTCCTACGTAGTCTTCATGGACAATTTGATCAACTCCCCAAAGGACATTAGGCACCTCCACGACCGCGGGATCATTGAGCACTGGCTTGGGAGCAACACCGAGGTCGCTGACCTCTTCAACGGGCTTTGCCAGGAGGTGGTCTTCGACATCAACAGCAGTTATCTTTCTAAAGTGTCTGCGCATGTGACAGAATACTCCTGCCACAGGCGGCATGGCTGGGCGTTCCTTTTCAAGCACAAGTACTTTGGCAATCCCTGGTCAATCATTTCCTTCATTGCTGCTTTGGTTTTGCTTTTGCTTACTTTCACACAGACCTTCTATGCAGTCTATAGCTACCACAGGCCAGGATCTTGATTTCTCATATGGTGGAAATCATCTATTGAGCACTTTACGAATGTTAAACTTCTGGTGAAATTCAAATAATTAAGATTGTGGTTAATTGACTATTAGCAGCCAATATGCAGATGAATGCTTGAGATGTGGAGGTCTCACCTCCTAATGAAGAGAACAATGTGATGGTGGTCAAACTCAGACGGCGTGAACTATATTTGTCACAAAACTTTGAGTTTAATATGGCAATATAATCTCCAAGAACTATCTTATAATTTTTGTAAACCACAACTTTCCACTCGTGAATCTTTCTACCTTTATTTTGCTTTTGTTAAATATTTAAATTATATAACAAATCTAATGTTTTCCGATGTTTCCAGATGAAATTGAGCAAAAGTTGTAAAGCATTCCTTAGAGGTGATAAATGAGACTACGAAAAAAGTAAAAGACAATTGATCAAAAGAAAAAATTAAAAAATTTGCCTTTTTGCTAGGCCAAAAAGAAACTCTAAACCTCTCTCTCTCTCTCTCTTTTATTTTTTGGCGGTAACCTACGTGAATTCTGAGCGGCCTCCTCTTTCCTGATAAAGTTCGAACAATTGGCAAAAAATCAGAAGATTTTAGAAGTTTGGAGGACTAGCCCCTCTCCCTCGCCAATTTCTTGCTCGGACTTGTGTGCATCAGACAAGGTGAATTGCAACCATTGATTTTATAGACCACATGCGAATCCCTTATGTGGATCTCATAAGATCAAAGGTGGTGATTCCCTTAATCTACTAGACTTGAATCTGGATAAGTATGTTCCTCTCTTCTTATCAAAAGAAGCATTTTCCTGCAATATCAAGTACAATTAATTTTGGCGTGCCTTGGGCCTCTAGATACACTTCACCTATCTACCCAAGCCTGTGAGCTACGCTCTGCTATTCTATAATTCATCCTAAAGTATCACTTAAAATAAAGAAGTTTAATTAATTTGACTTCGAATCTTACCTATGTAAAATGGATTTAAAAGAGGGCATTCCTTAGTAAGGGGATCTACAACAATTCTCTCTAGTTCTTTTCCCAACAAATTGAGCTAAATGAAACTTCACTCCATCTCCTTATACACACCATGTGCATGATATGAGAATGATACGAGAAAAGCTTATGGGTGGACAAGATAAATGATCTTTCAAAGTACTGTTAAATTTTTGATGATATAAAAACAAATAGTGTAGACATATGATTGGTTATGCAAATGTCGAATCAGATTAATTAAACAATGCGGGGCAATTTCGTTTGTTCTTTGATATTAAGTATTTTCATTAAACTCTTTCAAAAAGCTAAAATATAATAACTCGGTTGAAGTGTCCGAATTATATATCTCTGGTGCATTGTGATAGAATAGCTTCCATTCTTCTAATCCTTTCTTTCAGATTCAAGCCATAGCATGCGGTAATATAAAGCGATATGATCTTGCTAATCTATGGCTGCGTTTGGTTCAGCATTTGCAATGGGCTTTGAGTCCAATGCAAATGCTGAAAGCCCTAAGCTACTTGGGGAAAATGCAGTTGCGTTTGGTAAAAAAAAAAAATTTGCAAATGGACTTTGAGTTGAGTGTGTGTTTGGTAAAAAAAAACTTTCACAAAGGGCTTTGATGGGTATTATTTTTTCTTTTCTTTTTTTTTTTTTGAAAATTCAGCTAAACCCTTCGCCGGACCGACGAAGGGCTGCGGCCGCCGGCGAGGGTCGCGCGACCCGGCCGAGGGCTGCCGGAGGTCGCCCGACCTCGGGCGACCCTCGGCTAGGGTCGCGCGACCCAACCGAGTGCTACCGGAGGTCGGGCGACCTCGGGCGACCCAGCCGAGTGCGCCGGAGGTCGCCCGACCTCGGGCGACCCAAGCGACCGCCCCGGGTCTCGCAGCTGCGGCGGCCCTCGCCAGGCCTCGCGAGGGTCGCGCGACGGCAAGGGCCGCCTGCGGCCGCGAGACCCAAGCGGCAGTCGCCTAGGTCGCACGACCCCTAGGTCAAGCGACCTTGGTCGCCCGAGGTCGGGCGACCTCATCCGACGGCCGCCGACACTAGATCGGCTCACCGGCGGCCGTCACCCTTCGCCGGTCCGGCGAAGAGTTGCTCCTTTTTCGTTTAAAAATAAATAAATATAGGAGTAATAAAGGAAATATGAAAAATTAATGATGATAGTTTAGGAAGAAATAAAATGATTTCAGCATTTCCAAGGACTCTACTTTCATTTGAAAGCTCCTTCAAGAGATTGCCAAACACCCTTATTTTGGCTGAAGGGGCTTTGGGGGCTGAATGGGCTTTCTAAATGCCCATCCAAACGCACCCTATATCAAGCAGGTTATATATAAGTGTCGCGACCTTTCGAAGGTGAATTACCCGAAAGAAAGCTAATGGATTAATAAGTTTGAAGACTTAGCATGGACCCCCCAAGTCCTACCAATCATAACTTGACACTAAAAAATTAATCCATTTAAATGTACATTTATACTCAATTTGGAGCTGCCACTAACCAATTAAAGTTGATTAGAAACCCAAGTAAAATATGAAAGAATACTTTACTTTTGCAAACTAGAGATTCAATAGGTTCGAGGACATGGTTACGCTAGATTAATTTAACGTCCTTTCAGTACCTTTTCATTTTAATTTCAAAAATATTTTTACAAGTAATCTTGATTAATTTTAACATAAGCTACTAACATGCGAAGGGTGGTCATGCAGATGCACAATCAATAAAATAACATTCAATAAACCGGATTGATAGATTGTAAGAAATTATAAATTACAACTTTTATCAAGGTCTACTCTCTAAAAAAACTTACAAAAATGCTGATAAAAAATGTATGCCCTAAACATGATTTCTAAATGACATGACACCTAATTTTTCTTCTTTTTTAAATATTAATTATATGCAATCTTAATTTAAATTTAATATGCATGATTTTTACTCTAATGACATGTGAGGTGCAATTCACCTAACATAACTTGAACCATCACAATATATATTTGCAATCCGATTTACATGATCCTAAATATGCATGTGCTACATGATACGGAATAGATGACATGGTAATTCTATATGCATTTTTTATGATTTTTACTTTTCTGTTTTTTATAACTTTTCTATTAGAATCATATTTAGTATCCTATCATCTAAACTGAAGAATAACTAAATCTATCTTAACCACAAAATTTCCTACGTTCCTATATTATCCTTTAAAAAAAAGGTTCTAACATGAAATGCAAGCTAACCTATTATGTAATGCGATTTTTATAAAAAGGATTTTAAGAAAATTTACTAAAAATTAACATGAGAAATGTAATTAGCCACATAAAAGATAATTCACCCCAACTCAAGATGAAAAATCACAATAATCAAAAATCTAATCCGACATCTCTCGGCTCGGTATTTCTTATCATTGTGATTCTCGACATAACAACCTTCTTAATCAGATAATGTCTAACAAATCACAATTAGAAATAAATAATAGCACACTAAATAACAAAATATCAAAATGACCAAATTAAATTCGGTTAAAAAGGATTACCTAGTTCGGAGAAATTATCTGCGAGAATGAAACCAGGAAGGAAAAATGCCAAGCTCACATGGCTGAATTCCCAATGGACATGAGAATTCTGGATGGCTCGAGGATGTTTTACAGCGTCGGTCAGAGGCGTCGAAGAAACGTGATGATGATATTCATGAAGGTGTGGGCTACGAGAACACGTGGCACGGCAACCGGAAGCGCAAGAATAAATTCGGTGATGACTGGGGGCGCGACTGGTGTGTCGAACAAGATTGCAAGAATGCCGGGAAAACTCGTCGGCGTGGCCGAAAAAGGGTCTTCACCAGAATCGGGCCATGCGAAACAAGGAACGGAAGCGTCGCTGGAGTTACGAGTTGTGCTGGGGAATTTGGCGGCTGCAGGGGGAAGGCTGCAACACGCTTGGAATCTCACTGGTTTTGGCTGCAAATTTCTTTCTCTCTCTCTCTCTCTCTCCTTATCTCATTCTCTCTCTGTGTCGCTCATGAGCACTTGCAAACTTCTTTCTTCCTTCCCTTCAACCAAACCCCACCTTAAACGAAGCCTCACCAACGCTTTGCAATTTTTTTGCGCCCCCCTTTGAAATCACACGAGCACTTTTTGTCAAAATCTTCACCCCTTTCAGATGAAACTCCACCAGCACTTTTTAAATTTCTTCCCCACACTAGCACGAAGTCTTGCACTCTCTATTTATAGAGAAAAAAAAACAAAAACAAAAAAGAGGGGATATGCTCAACCGTGGACACACTTTTTCCACTACCTCCAATAATATATCTCAAATTGTTCCTTTAGAGTTTAGAACGATTTGTATAGGGCACAACACCTTGAGATCTGATCCCGGGCCTGCCTTTATCGTGTGGAAATTTTCTAGTGTAGATAATTTACCGCGATGGTCAAAAGCATACGAATAAAGTGATCACATGTGCAATGGAGATGGACCCAAGTGCTTGTAACATGCAGCAACAGATGACATCAGTGGAATAACGGTGGAATTGGATTTATCAGAAATTTCCCTTAAAGATGAGACTGATGACCACGCGGTGCACCTTAAGAGGTATCGAATCCTCCACCCAAAATTAATTAATAAGAAAAAAAAATTGCAACAATCTCAAGTTTTCTTCTCTTTCTTCCCTCTTTAATGGAAAAACGATTACTTTCCTTTTCGTAGTGATAATAATCTAACAGATACGAAGACCTAGCAGGAAAAGTAAGTGTTTGCGTGTTTTTTGTTTTCTACTAAACGTGGAATCAAAATTGAGCCCTCTCATGACCTTCCCCACGTAATTCTTTAATATTAAGATAACATTTTATATTTTATATAATCCTATTGTTTCTCACATTTGCATTTAAATTGCCCCGGATTTGGCCAACTTGCCCTAGTTAATGGCCTGAATTCAATTGGTTTATGAGGATTGTTGGCCTGATCTTAATTGGTTTATGAGTATTGTAGGTTGTTCCATGGGTTTACATCCACTAGACCTCCTTAATTCGTTTATGAAAAGAACCATATATTAATATTCTTTCAGCATGATTTTTTATATTTGTTGACCAGAATCCATTAGCTGACTATATTTTTAAGATATGTTCACACAATTAAGTTCTAAAAATTGCAAAAAGTATAATCAATTCTTACAACTTATTAAATTGGTACAATCGAGTCCTTCGTTAACAATATCTAATTTAACTAACAGAAAAATGCTGACATGGCTTTTTTATTACTTTCTCTCTACTATGTGGCGTTGACGTGGTTTAAACAAGTAAAATAAGTCCAAAATGATGTTGTTCTAGTCTAAATTTATTTTTATTTTTTAATAATAATACTAAGAAGATTAAATTTATAATTAAAAAAGCAACCCGACCATTGCCACTCCACTATCTCCACAAAGGGTCAATGCTGGTGGGGCGAGAGTTGGCCAGAGTCGCCGGGCCTTGACCAGTGGCCGATGACCTTGATCGATAGCAAGCCCTCGCCTAGATCTGGGTGGGGCAAGGGTTGATCAGGGCGAGGGCTACTACTAGCTGTGGTGGGGCTAGTGGCCGACAACCCCCACCTTATTATAGATGAAGCCAAACATTTATTTTTAGGGGCTTTTTGTCTATTCTATCATATTTACTTTTAAGTTAAAAGTGATATCTTTATATTAGCGATAGCAAGACACTGGCCGTCAAGACGCTAAAAAGGAAATAGAGAGGCAAGAAAAAGAGAAGAAAAAAAGTGAGTTTTTTCTTGATGAGAATTTTCAATCTCTTTGTACCCCGATCTTGAGAGAATAGAGAATATCATCATTGTATTCCAACTTTTTTCGAAGCCTAGTGGATTCGCAAAGTGCCTCTGCGCAAAGATGTAGCCTAGGTTTGGGTGAACTTCAATAACAAATTTTCTGGCGTATTCATCTTATTATGTTATTTTATTATTATGTTTTGCTTGATGAATTGTTTGCGAACGTTATTTTTCTAGAATCGACGTGCGATTTCATAACAACTGGTATCAGAGCCTAGGTTGGCTAATCGAGAACATCGAGGGTTTTTCGGTGATGTTCGATTGAAAGCAAACACGATGGCAGAAGATAAAATCAGAATCGATAAGTTCAATGGAGAGGATTTCGGATGGTGGAAACTACAAATAGAGGATTATCTTTATCAAAAGATCTCTATGCACCACTTAAAGGTTGGAAACCCGAGATGGCGGAAGTGGATCCAACAGCAAAATCTGGATGGAAAATTCTTGATCGAAAGGCATTAGGTGCGATTCGTCTAGAGTTGACGAAAAAGACAGGGTACCATATTGCGAAAGCAAAAAAAAAAAACCATGGATATTCTAACAAATATTTATGAGAAGTCGTCCACATCAAATCGGGTATTTTTGCTGAAAAAACTGGTTAATATGAAGTTATCGATAGAGGTTCTGTGGCAGAGCATATTAATAGTTTCACGCAGGTCACGGGTCAATTGGAATCCGCAGGCATAAATTTAGATATGAAACTTCAAGCTTTATTATTTTTATGTTCTCTTCCAAAAAGTTATAATACCGCAGTGCAGGGAATTTCGAGCACCATGAAGGATGATTTAACTCTTAATGATGCTATGAGTAGTATCATGGATGAAGAGATGCGAAGGAAAGTCTCAGGTGGAGATAATTTTTCTGCATCTACATCTTCAGTGGCACTTGCAGTGGAGAACCATGGAAGAAGTAAAAGTAGAGGAAATTTCAGCGGGCGTGGCAGATCACAATCAAGGGGTAAGATACAGGTTGCAAAAGATGAGTGTTGGTTTTTTCATAAAATCGGACACCAGAGGTTTCAGTGTGAAGCCTACAAAAAGAAGCAACAAGATGAGAATCAGAGAGCTAATGTGGTTAGCGATGAATCTTTGCTAGATAACTTGTGTTTGTCTACAGGGTTTGACTTGACAACAGATAAATGATTTATTGATTATGGTGCTTCTTTTCATTGCACCTCGCAAAGAGACATATTTGATGATTATGTCAGTGGAGATTTCGGACAAGTGGTTGTGGGAAACAGCCACATGTGTCCCATTATTGGAAAAGGAACCGTGACTGTGAACATCTCAGGTGGTGGACATCTAGTTTTGCGTGAAACTAGGCATATTCCGGAATTAAAGAAAAATCTAATTTCAACCAATAAACTTGACCAAGAAGGTTTGGTAATAACCTTTGGCTGCGGAGAGTGGAAGATAACCTCAAAGGTAAGAGTAGTAGCAAAGGGAAAGCGTATGAGTACACTTTACCTTCTCCAATGAGACAATATCAGTGATATGGTTATAACTTATAACTACAATGGCTACAGGTAATTTATCTACTATTTGGCATTATCGTTTGGGACATCTTGGTGAAAAATGTGTAAAGCAGT
Organism: Eucalyptus grandis; assembly: GCF_016545825.1. NCBI lineage: Eukaryota > Viridiplantae > Streptophyta > Magnoliopsida > Myrtales > Myrtaceae > Eucalyptus > Eucalyptus grandis. Next base: position 19,035,350 of record NC_052620.1, read on the forward strand.
TACACTCGAGAAAATTACTCCCAAGCTTGCAGAAAGTTGGAGTGCGGGACACCTGGAGTGCCATAACTTGGTACGCCGGGACACTTAAGTGCCATAACTTTAAAATGGTACACTTAAGTGCCATCATCGGAGTAAAATGGGACACTTAAGTGCCACTCCGGCGAAAATCCGGCCAAATGGCTGACGTGGCGACTTTCCGGCGAGCTCGGTCCAAAACGGCGTCGTTTTGCACGCTGACATGGCGGAAAAAATGCAAAAACGACGTCATTTCGCGTCTACGTGTAAATAATAGTATATAAATTAATTAAATTAGATTTAAAATATTCAAAAATTTAAAAAAATTAAGAAAATTTTAAAAATTTTAAAAATTAAGAAAATTTTAAAAATTAAGAAAAATTTAAAATTTTAAAAATTTTAAAAATTAAGAAAATTTAAAAAATTTAAAAATTAAGAAAATTTTAAAAATTAAGAAAATTTTAAAAATTTTAAAAAAATTAAGAAAATTTTAAAATTTTTTAAATTAAGAAAATTTTAAAATTTTTTAAAAATTAAGAAAAATTAAAAAAAAATTAAAATTATAAAAATTATAAAAAAGGGGGTGGGAGGCCGAACAGGGCGGCTCCCTTGCCGCCACCGCCGGCTCCCTCACCGCCGCCACCTCCGCCACCGCCGCCTCCCCCACCCCCCTTTTTTTAAATTTTTAAATTTTTTAAAATTTTCTTATTTTTTTAATTTTTAAATTTTTTTAAAATTAAAATTTTTAAATTTTCTTATTTTATAATTTTTTAAAAATTTTTAAAATTAAAAATTTTAAAATTTTCTTATTTTTTAAAATTTTTTAAAATTTTTAAAATTTTTAAAATTTTTTTAAATTTTTTAAAATTTTTAAAATTTTTAAAATTTTTTTAAATTTTTAAAATTTTTAAAATTTTTAAATTTTCTAAATTTTTTTAATTTTTTAATTTTTTAAAAATTTTTAAAATTTTTAAATTTTTTTAAATTTTCTAAAATTTTTTTAATTTTTTTAAATTTTCTTTTTATAAAAATTTTTTAAAATTTTTTAAAATTAAAATTTTTGAAATTTTCTTATTTTTTTTAATTTTTTAAAATTAAAATTTTAAAATTTTACTTTTTAAAAAAAATTTTAAAATTAAAATTTTTAAATTTTACTTTTTTTAAATTTTTTTAAATTTTTTTTAAAATTTTTATGCCGATTTGGAGCTCCGCGAGCCACGAGGCAAAAAATAATAATAAAATATTGCCACGTAGGATTTCCAAAAGAGTCGCCGGAGGTGGCACTTAAGTGTCCCACTCGAAAAAAAAAAAGTGGCACTTAAGTGTACCGCATTTTGAAGTTATGGCACCTAAGTGTCCCGTCGAATTATGCTGCGCACTTGTGGTGTACTTCTGCCCAGAAAGTTGAGTTAAATTTTTGTGAGAGTTGCATTTATGAAAAATAGAAAAATGTTAGTTTTCAATTAAATGGGCAACAAAATAAAGGCTAGAAGCTAGAATTGGTTCATACTGATGTATGGGGACCTGCTTAGGAACTCTCTTATGGCGGTAAGAGATATTTTGTCACCTTCATTGATGATGCAACAAAGAAAACTTGGGTCTATGCTCTTAAAGAAAAATCAGAAGTATTTAGGATGTTCAGAATGTGGAAGACCATGGTACCAAAAGAAGCAGGTTATCAGATTAAAGCTCTGAAGTCTAATAATGGTGGTGAATACACAAGTAAAGAATTTGCAGATTATTTGAGTTGAGAAGGCATACACGGGTTAAAGACTATTCCTAGAACTTCTCAAGAGAACGGTGTAGCTGAAAGGATGAACAGGACTATTTTAGAACGTGTGAGATGCATGAGGCTACACGCGGGTCTCCCACTACACTTATGGGCTGCCACAGTTGATGCAGCTGTTTATCTTATCAATAGAAGTCCATCTAGTGCATTGGATGGAGAGATACCACAAGAACGGTGGCCAGGTAAAAAGATTAATTATTCTCATCTAAAGGTGTTTGGTTGTATTGCATATGCTTTGATTGACAGGAGGATAGAAAAAGCTTGATGCTAAGTCCAGTGCATCTTTATCGGATACGGTGGTGACGAGTATAGGCTTTGGAATTATGAGAATAACAAAGTCATCCGTAGTCGCAATGTGGTATTCCATGAAGAAAAGATGTACATAGATCGTCAGACAGAGTATGAGAATGTAGTAGAACCAGAGTATGTTGAATTAGACATAATACTCGTGAAGATGTTTCCAGTAGATCAAAATGCACTTGAAAGAGAGGTTCAAGATAAGCCTATTACCAATGAAGAGATAGTTCAAGAGGAACGCAATGATTCGAAGCAAATTAACAACCCTGAAGTACCTGTCTTGAGGAGGTCTACATGTGTGAGAAAGCCAAAGGTAATTTTTGATCCATCAGCTAATATTGTTCTGAGCCATGTCTTATATACACATTTAGGAGGACCGGAGACTTATGATGAGGCAAAGGCAGACATGTCTCACTTGCAGTGGGAGTGTGCTATGAAAGACGAGATGAGCTAGTTACTTCATAACAAAACTTGGGAGTTGACCAAGTTGCCCACAAGTAAAAAAGTTTTATTAAACAAATGGGTGTACAGGATTAAAAATGAAGCAAATAGTAGTATTAGATATAAGGTGAGACTTGTAGTCAAGGGCTTTTCTCAAAAAGAATTGATCGACTACTTCAAGATATTTTCACATGTAGTGAAAATGACATCAATTAGAGTTCTGCTGAGTATAGTTGTAGTGGAGGATCTTCATCTTGAGCAGTTAGACGTAAAAACAGCGTTTTTACACGGTAACTTAGATGAAGAACTATATATGGCACAACCTAAAGGTTTTGAAATCAAAGGTAAGGAGCACATGGTATGTCACTTGAAGAAAAGCTTGTATGACTTGAAACAAGCTCCACGACAATGGTACCTAAAATTTGATTGTTTCATGAATGAAAAAGGATTTGCACACTATGAATCTGATCATTGTGTTTATTTTCGCAAATATGATGATGGTGACATTGTGTATCTCGCTTTATATGTGGATGACATGCTAGTAGCTAGTTCCAATATGAAGAGAATCGTAGAAGTGAAAAGGATGTTATCATCACAGTTTGCTATGAAAGACTTGAGAGAGGCCAAGAATATTTTAGGCATGAAAATCATCAGGGATAGGAAAAATAAGAAATTATGGTTGTCGCAAGAAGACTATGTGAACAAGGTGTTAAAGAGATTTAACATAGATAAGGCAAAACCGGTTGCAAGTCCTCTAGCGAGTCATTTCAAACTTTCCAAGGATATGTATCCAAGCGTTCAGGTTTTGAAAGATGAGATGGCAGTAGTTCCATATGCATCAGCAGTGGGGAGTTTGATGTATGCCATGGTGAGCACGAGACCAGACATTGCACAAGCAGTAGGAGTTGTGAGTCGATATATGTAGAACCCAGGTAGAGAGCATTGGAATGCAGTAAAATGGATATTGAGATATCTAGTAGGTACTTCCAATTACTCACTTTGTTATGGTGGTACATCTCTAGAGTTGCAGAGTTATGTAGATGCAGATCATTCGGGTGATCGAGATAGTGATAAGAGTACCACTGAATATGTCTTTACAGTTGCAGGTACAACAGTGAGTTGGGTATCTCAACTATAAAAAGTAGTGGCTTTATCGATGACAGAGGTAGAATACGTGGCAATCACAGAAGCCTCCAAGGAAATTATGTGGTTACAAGATTATATGGAGGAGTTACATCGAAAACAGCCAGTCAGTACACTTTGGAGTTATAATCAAAATGCAGTGCACTTAGCAAATAATGCAGCTTATCACTCAAAGACTAGACATATCAAGAAGCGTTATCACTTTATCAGGTCAGCATTGAAAGGTAATGAGTTAAAGTTACAGAAGATTGATGGCTCGAAGAATCCAGCTGACATGATGACCAAGGTAGTAGACAGAGAGAAGCATATTTTCTATACTACTACCATTGATATTACTCCATGTTGATTGCCGTGCGTCCTTCATCTTTTCCAGCAACGGCCCAGCAAATTCCAGCGAAGCCGAAGCCCAGTCCATGAGTTCTGCCGCAAGGTTTAGTCAATCCAGCCTGTCTTTCGGGCCCAGCAACAGCCCAAGTTTCGGCCCAGCTCATTCGTGGATCAGTCCATCAACAGCCCATCTTCTCTTCAACATTTGAAGCCCACGAAATTTCAATAGTCCAGCCCACAAAGAAGGCCCAACCACAGCCAAGTCCAAGCCCAATAATTTTCGGTGGGCTTGCAAGTCCTTTGGGCCCAGTCCAAGCCCGTGGGTGTTGTCCCGAGCCCAAGTTTGGCCATCATCGCGCTGCCGTCACGGTGATCTGGTATCCGCTTTGCTCAAGTGAGTTGTGCTCACTAATCCTTGTTTATTTTGCTAATTATTCTTAAGCGTTGATTAGATTTAATTAATTGCAATTAGGTGGTTAGATTAGTTTAGAGTAATTTAATTAGTGACTTAATGATGCATGTTAGGTGTTTGGTTCGTGTAATTAGCCAATAGAGACGTACCTCTATTTATTAAGTACATCTCGGATTTTTCCCGATCCGTTCTAGCGTTCAATTAGGCATTACAGCCTAAATTGGATTTTTAGTATTTAATTATTAATTTTCGAAATTAATTAAATTATTTATTTATTTTCCAGAAATTAGATCGGGATGGTCGACGACCGGAATTTTATGCTAATTGTCATGGTGCAATCCGTTTATTTAATTGAGCTTTATGTTGTGCTGAAATGTATTAATTGTGATTGTAAGATTATTTTCCTGAATTGATTAACTTGGATAATTAATTGGAAAATAACCGAGTGTCAGTTAATAGCACCAAAAATGTTTTGATGGACTATAGATAAGGGTGGGATTTGTGGAAAGGAAATCATAATATTTTTTCTAGGGCCAACCGTGTGCCCATGCACGTGTACTTTTGTCAAAAATGAATAAATTGACAAATTGATTGTACGTTCGAAGTATCATGTTATAAATATTGGCTCAGTGACCCTATAGATCATTTTGTAGAATGGACGGTATGCAAATGTCTGCTCAGTGACCCTATAGGGCATTTTGTAGAATGGACGACATATAATGCCGGTTTGGTGACCCTATAGGTCATTTTGTAGAATGGACGGCATGCCATAACGGCTTGGTGACTCAATATATCATTATGTAGAATAAACGTTATGATGAATATACTTGGTAACTTATAATGTCATTTCAAAGAATTGATCATTTAGAATACTGGCTTGGTAACCCAATGGGTTATTTTAGATAATGAACAGTATTGATTGAAATGACCAAAAATGGTTCATTTGACATGTAATCAACTAGGTTGATTGATCGATGTTTGAATTTGTTGTGATCATTTGGGTGCCAATTAACTGTACTGAATTGTAGATGGAATCTGAGGCCAAGGTAATTCCTCCAACCCGTGTGTGCTTAGGCAACCCATAGTGTATTGGTTTACTAATTGGGTCTTAGGGGGTAGAACTTGCTGAGATGTTATCTCAATGGTTATTGAATAACCATTTTCAGGTCCTTAGATGGCATTGGTAAAGGACTGGAGACCCGAAGTGTGGAAGGGGAAGCCTGAAGAATTGATGATCCTATTGGACTAGCTAGTCATAGGACAAATTCTCTTTTGATAGAAGTCAATTCCATTTTGTAGACTCTGTTTTAGAAACTTGGGGTTTAAACCTGACTTAACAATTCGACTTGTATATATTTGCACTGTGTTTGGCAATGTATATAAGTGTGAATGCTTTTAATGTAGAAATTTGGAATCCTACTTTTCTATCACATTGCTTTATTGTCTGGGGATTTTATATGCTTCTGCATACGTATATTAAATAAATGGGTCGGCAATGCGTCCTCAGACGTCACTATTAGTTGACCAAGATAAGAGATGGGTGCGTACGCGAGGATTGACATATCTATTGGGAAAATCACCAATGTGGTGATTGTTGGAAATTCCCTTATTGTTTTGACGATGACAAAAACAATCAAAGGCTACTATGTGTATATTGATTGAGTAGTACCATGTGGCCCATGAGTCAAAATGCAGTATGACAATAATCAGCACCAAATATTATAATATGAAAAGTACTTTACCATATTTCCAAATTACTATGTCAATATCTGAAATGAACAAGATATTGAGCATTGAAGATGTCGACAAGCTGGAAGAGTCTTTAGATAAGACGAACAAGGACCTTGATCAAGGGTGAACAAACCAAGAAGAACGGAGATGTTCGTGATGGGTGGAGATATAAAGATTGGTGAACAAGCCTTTAACAAGAATGTTTGGTAAAGCTTGGAAAAACCATGAAAATGAACAACTTGGCAAAGTCAAAATTGCTAATATACTTGGAAGCATAAGAAAGATTAGCATGGTTATCGAGTGGAGCAAATTGTTATCGGAGCAGCTTATTGTTGGTAAAGGGCAACTACCTTATACAAGCGAGATGGAAGATTGAGAAAATATCAATGACCTATGTGAGTTTAGTGAAGACTAGGTACAAGGATGAGGATCTTGACAGGGAGGTAAACAAGTCAAAGATGACGAGATGTTCATGATGACTTGGAGGCACCATGGTCAATCTTTCATCAAGGTGACGTCTTTGCAAGCTAAAATACTTAAGAGGATCACTGGATGATTGATCACAAGTCATTTCTCATGGTTTATCAACAAACAATATGAACAGACTAGTAATAATCTTCACATCTTGATTATGGATGAGGGATTTTGCTGATATTTAGTATTGGAAGGTGCTAGTCACTTGATCACTTGAATAGAATATCAATCAAGATAGAAATAGCCATTACAAAGGTTTTGAACCTGAAAAAAGATCACTAGAGTTGAGCAAGGACAATTATGACAATAATCAGCAAGACTAACAAAAATAACGCTGACACTAGTCTAGGAGATTGCCACTAGCTGATGTCAAAGAGCGATTCCGACAATTTCTAGCGACGACCTGCTGCTAGCAACAGTAGAACCATTAGCTACTTGAGGATTTCGATGGGTAATACTCATTTAAGGGTGGATGACTATATAATGCAAACAAAATGGATCACGTGATTTCAAAGTCCTTTGCTCTGTTTTTGTGATAGTTGCTCTGTACTCCTGATGTTAATGTCTGGGTCGTGCCAATAATTGTATTCAATGATAAGAGCAAGTGTACAAAAATAATAACAATTAATGAGTCCCGATAGTGTGATCTATTGGAAACACGGTGCTCGTTATTTGTAACTTGTCTTGAAGATTACTAGTAAATTCCAACCTTATTGTGGTTGTTACTTTTGAGAGTGGATATAGGCTTGGTGATAAAGCCAAACCACTCTTCTATCTCTTCACTATTAACATCATTTGTTCATTATTATCGCCATATTTTAAATAGCAGCACACATACCTGATTTTTACAATTTGTTTCCATGATGTTTTAAAGTCTAACTTGTTATATTCCACAAATGGTTTTTTTATAGTATTCAAATAACATATTCACCCCTCTAGATTATATTATTACCCCGACATTATCAACTAATTATCACATGCAGAGTTTTTATCCAAATACAAATTCTAGAGTTCTCGTCTATTAAGACTCCATGTAATGTTTTTGTGTTTGTTATTGTCCTAAAAGTTAACCCAACGGTTCAGCTTAAATAAGCAAATCCCAACACAAAAAAGCAATATAAAAGAATCACAATCAATTCATCAAGGATAATAATGAAAGAGCAAGTAAAAAGTAAACTGTAGTAAAATAACCCGATATAAGGCGGGCAAATAATACAGCCTCATTATTAAACCCCGGGATAGCAATCTCATGAGCTAATTCATTTAAATCTAATTTTCCCTAAAAAGGCTAATATGCCTACTTAAACTTACTTAGGCTAGGAAATCACCGGAAAGAACCAACTAGATTGAGTTTAAAAGGCAATCCCAATCTAAAAGCAGATGAGAGATTTTATTTTTTTTTATCACTTTTCTTTCTATTATTTGTTTTAGCCAAAAGATACCGAACAACTACATTATCAATAGCGGAACAGATCTCATAACGGGCAATTCAACGTTAATGGCGAAATGGACCAACTCAAACCAGTGATGAAATCACTTGTATTACCTTAAATACATGATGATTTTCTGAAGGAACCACAAGTTTAGTAATGACTCTAAGCCCAAAAAAAAAGGCAAACGCATACTTTGCAAACACATAGCACGCACTTATTTTTACATTCGCTCATACCATTCTCAGCTCACTCCCACTCACCTAACGCACACGCATGATAAGCAAGCAACGCATAGGACCAGTGAGTACATCAATTCACTCAAAACACCTTCGAAGTGGAGATGCACACGATGAACAGATTGGCCATAGACGACAATGCATTCGGAAAGGACACACAAAAGATGAACGGACCAGCAACTTCGAATGCATTGTATTGACTGATACCAACAAGTAACAAGCAACCACAAGTTAAAAAAGTTGACCCAGGCTATAATTTCCATGAAAATCTTACCTAGGCCTACCCTCGTAATTCTCTTTAAGAGTGACAAAAAACATATTGATAGCTTTGGAGGCAAGAGTACAATTCTAAAGCAACTGGAATATACAAACTTACTCGGCTCACTTCACCAACACACAGCGGATGCACTATTTCTGTATACCCACTTCGAGTACACGATAGGGAAAACTAAAATCAGCAAAATACAGGAGAGAATTTTACTGAAGTACTCTGCTAATTCAATGGCTGAACAACATCAAGAGTCAATTCCATTTATTTACTTTCTGTTCTCTTGCATAAGTACCATGAAAGGAATTAAGATAACACTGGTTTTTTGGGATGATGAGTAGGAAGGGTTCAGCATGTGTCATTCTTATGCTATTAATGAAGGAGCCTTGTACAATGACTTGCCAGAGAGTTAAATAGAAAACGACATGTTTTTTGCACCCATGTACTTTACGGCACATCACTTCATAGGAATGTGACATCACATGTGCCATAATTTTCATATAATGCTTATTTAAAAGCCATAATTTTTTTTCCAATCATTTGAATATCAAAAAAATTTAAAACATTTTACCCAAGTGCCTAAAATTCGAGATGGCTTAGGCATTTTTAAAAAATTATGATGCTTAAATAATCAATTGAAAAGTTATATGTCACTTATGTGATTGAAAAAAAAAAGTTATAAGACTCAATTGAGTATCATATGTAAGTTATTGCATTCAAGTGATCGGAAAAAAAAATTGCCACTCAAACGAATGTTGTATAAAAGTTATGAAATTTCTGATATTCTTTTCTTCACTTCACTTCACATCACTCAATGCATTCATAAGTAACATATCTCGGATAGGAAGACCACGCTAATTGGAACCCGCACACACGTGTTGAGAGGTCCATCAAGCACACAACACGTACACAAGCACACTTCACTCATGCAATTCAAACGTACAGAGCATTCACTAATTCACGCACGCTACTCACGACAAAATACATCATCATATTACTTCTCTCGGTCATCTTATCAAATGCTTTCTCTGCATCACATCAGGATTGCAGGCAACGGCTTCAGAATATATTTCCTCAATGTACACGAACAGAGTAGTACAGCAACAAAAGGAAATGGAAATTTCCCTCGTAAAATTTCTAGTCATCATTGTTCTCAATGCAACCGTCGTATCATCAGTGAGGTACGAGAGTTTCGAATTAGGCAATATTTGTGCAACTGGTAACTGTATGACCGTTATGACGGTTAAGTGCTGCCGCCGAATTGTTGTCCTCCTATGAAAGTTGGACAAGTGATTTTATTAAAGAATCTGTTGTCAATCTCCGAATTTAACACAGATCGTTGTCGGTCTCCTAATTTGTCACAAAAAATTGTATGTGATTTTAACATGCGTGTACAAAATTCTCTAGATTTAATTTCATGTGGCTTAATGTTTTAAAAATACTATAATTTTTTAGTTTTCCTAAAAGAAAATTATTGAATTTCGCCATTCTACAGCTTAGCGTAGTAGTTGCAACTTATGTGCGAAATGTGAATATTAAAGAATTTAGTCAAATAACGTAATGTGCGTTAAAAAGTTCGACTTTTCTCTCGTCTGTGCGAGCGCCTCTCTACCGCCATGGTAGTGTTGTCTCCTTCCAAACCCTAAGATCTCCCTGCATTTCCATTACCATTTCCCATTTCACCGTCCTTTCCCGTTAAGCATCCATTGGAAAAAAAAAAAAAGACAAAAGACCATCCTAAATCTTCAGATGTTGCTATGTTCGAAATCTGATTAGCTAATCAACAATGGGATATGCCGATCCAGTCATCTGAGCAGCTTTGACAAATGGGTTGTGCCGATTTCGCCATCGAGGTTGCATAGGTTTGGTTTCAGCAGTTTCTGTCTTTGATTTTACTCTGGGGGATTGGAAAACTGTCGTTTTGCTGGATCTTTCGCCTTGGGTTGTTTGCTTAAATTTTCTGCTCTCGGAGGTTGAGGAGGAGAAGAGGATGTCGATTTTCTGAGTAGCCACTGGTTGATTGTCTCAAGTCTGGTCTTGACAGTAGTGAAGGAGTACTAAGTGTTTGCTTTTATGTGCCTGAGAAAGATGAGTATTATTGCTATTTCAGAGCAGGTAGATTAATTGATTCACATATCAAGGTAGTATCCATGGAGAGTAAAGAAGAAAATGAAATGCGAGTGGCAGCACTTTGCAAACGTCTGGGTTACCTTTGGTCTGAGGAGGACATTGTTGAAGCACCCACTGAAGTACATCCGCAAAAAAAGGAGGAATGTAAACGTACACTCCTTGGCAAACTCTATTCCAAACCCAACGTCAATTACCCAGCCTTTGTATCCACAATGAAGAAAGCATGGAAAGCTGAAACTGTTACCTGTTCACAAAAGAACCTGGCCTATTTACTTTTATCTTTCAAACGGAGGAGGAAAAAGAAAGGATCATGAGGTTATCACCTTGGTCCTATGCTAGTAACTTACTGGTGTTGAAACAGTGTGAGCCGGAGGTGTCAAAGCACTGTTATGAGTTTTCTAAAGCTGCTTTCTGGGTGCGTATTGGCGGCATACCTCCTGGCTGGAGAATGGAGCAAGTCTTCAAAGATCTGGGAAGTAGGATCGGTCAAGTTATAGATGTTCACCTTGATACAGCAGATTACCATCAACATAAAGGAGGAAGAGTGAGGGTAGAAGTTGATCTGAATGAGCCATTGAAATCGGGGGCAATTCTGGACATTGGATCCAAAAGGCTTTGGGTGGAATTTAAGTACGAGCGCCTTCCACATTATTGCTATTCTTGTGGGAAAATAGGGCACTATGCTTCAGATTGTACTGACATTCCCTATGCACAATCACCTTGGGGAAACAAAAAAAGTAGGGCTATATGGACCCTGGCTAAAGACAGAAGCAAGTGAGCACAGCCCTTATTGGGAAACATTCTATGGCAAAATAGAAGAAGAAACTACTGTGGAAGAGACCGTACCTGTAACACCTTCCCCAGATAGTGACATGGATATTGCAGCTCACGAGGTAACTCAGAATATGCAGATGGTAACTTGCAGCAAACGAAGAATCGACAGCTCCTATGGCATTGAGATATCCCAAGAAAAAGAAGGGTCTGTCAAAATAATCAGAGAACATGGCAAACAGGTACAAAGCTCTGAACACCATAAACTAGTTCTCTCAAAAGTAGGGAAATGTAGTAAGAAGAATATGAAGATTCAGAAGGCAAAAAAACAGAAGTGCATACCTGAGAAAACCCTTCTTTTGATTGATGATACTGAACTTCTGGAAACCCCTGTGAAGTTGATTGAAGATGAACAAGTACGGGCTTTGGTGGCTAGCCCTAATAAGCCATCGATGACGCCATGAAAATAGTGAGTTGGAATTGTCGGGGCTGGGTAACCCCGACAACTAAGAACTCAAAGCCTTAACGGCTAGAGAAAGGCCCAATTTACTCTTTCTTATGGAGACTAAGAATAAAGAAGCGATGGTGGATAAAGTTTGCAAAAAATTAAAATTCCAGAACGTTTTTCTAGTAAATCCATCAGGTATAGCAGGGGGTTTGGCACTTCTGTGGAATGAGGAAGTATCTTTAAAGGTGAAAACCAGTTCAAAGCACTATATAGATGTGGATTGTACTGATCCAGACAGCATGCAACATATGCAAATTACTTTTATTCATGCATCTACTAATTTTGGAGAGAGACTGACCTTATGGCAGATATTGGAACATCTCAAGCCTCATAACTCCTGCCCGTGGATCTGCATGGGAGATTTTAATGAGATTTTGTATGTTTGGGAAAAAGTTGGGAAAAAAGAAGCTGACAACAGTCGCATAGCAGCATTTAGAAACATGATAAATGAACTTTCTTTCATGGATATGGATACTCATGGGTGTGCATTTACATGGGCGAATAATAGAGATGGGGAGGAGCTCGTTAAGAAACGACTAGACCGAGTACTATGTACTTTGGAGTGGAGACTTACCTTTCCTGAAGCTGAAGTGCAAGCATTTCCAGCTGTTGGTTCAGACCATAGTCCTTTGGTTCTTAGCCTCTATCCTGGGAAGAAGAAGACAAGAAGATCTTTCAAAATGGAGGTTTTCTAGACAGAGCATGAAGAGTATCATGATGTTATCCAACAAACTTGGAAATCTGAACAGGTCCAACCATGCACACTTTCAGAAAAATTACAGCAGACATCAAAAATATTGGTACAATGGAGCAAAGAGAAGTTCGCCAATGCAAGGTTGCAGATCAAAGAGCTAAACATGGCCCTAATAAAGCTTACTAATCAGTCTGAACAGCACACCAGCAAAAAGCAAAAACAGAGTATTATTTTCCAGATTGAAAAACTGCGAAGACAGGAGGAACAATTCTGGGGTATGAGGTCACGCATTAAGTGGATGCAATGGGGAGATAAAAATACCAGTTTTTTTCATGCATCAACCATACAGAGGAGGCAGCGAAATAGAATCACAATGCTGAAACTACAAAATTCAAACTGCAGAGATCCTATGATACTTCGCAATCACATACTATCTTTTATAAAGAGCTATACAAATCAGAGGGTCAAAGGCACTATCAACCGATCCTCAATCAGTGTCCATCACCCATAACACAACACATTAATGAAGAATTGGTGGCTGTACCTTTGATGGAGGAAATTCAGGATGTTGTTTTTCAGATGGGAGCACTTAAAGCACCTGGCCCAGATGGCTTCAGTGGCATTTTTTATCAACACTCATGGGATATTGTGAAAACTGACCTGTTTCAGTTAGTTCATAAGTTTTTTCAGACAGGTGTTCTGGATCCCCTGCTTAACCGAACTCATCTTTCCTTAATCCCGAAAGTAAAGATCCCTGAAAACATCAGCCAATACAAACCTATCAGTTTATGCAACTTCAGTTATAAAGTAATCTCGAAACTTTTAGCCAACAGATTAAAGAAATGGCTGCCATCCATTATTGAACCGGAGCAGTGTGCATTTGTTCAAGGCAGACAGATACAAGACAACATCTTCATTGTGCAAGAAGTATTGCACCAATTGCGCATCACAAAAAAGAAGAAAAAACATCAGGCCATACTGAAATTAGATATGCAGAAAGCATATGACAGAATCGAATGGGATTTCTTGAAAGATTGTATGCTGCATATGGGGTTTTGTGAAAAGTGGGTAACACTCATTATGCAATGTGTGTCTACAGTGTCTTTTAGTGTGAAGATTAATGGAGAATCCACCCCTTTCTTCCATCCTTCGAGAGGAATTAGACAAGGCGACCCTCTATCGCCTTATCTATTTATCTTGATTTCAAATGTCCTAACTTGGTTGATGAACAAAGCAATCACCGATGGCAGTATCCAAGGCATACAGATTAACAGGTTTTGTCCTAAACTTTCACATCTGTTGTTTGCAGACGATGCAATATTTTTTCTGAATGCTACTATTTTGGAATGTCAAAATCTGGCATTGATACTTAACAATATTGCTATGCTTCGGGACAAGCAATCAATTTAAACAAATCAGGGGTGTATTTTAGTGCAAATTGTCCCCTACCATTGAAGAGAAACATGGCCACAGAATTAAGGGTCCCTGTGTTTGAAAAAACAGGGAAGTATTTGGGGATTCCTACAGACTGGGGACAATCAAAAAAAGAACTATTCGCATGGATATTGGCCAGGGTTAATACGAAGCTAGAAGGGTGGAAGGAAAAACTACTTACTAAGGCAGGAAAGGAGGTGTTGATCAAAAGTGTTGTTCAGTCCATACCAATGCATGCTATGTCCATCTTCAAGCTGCCCGTTTCAATATGCAGAGCAATAGAACAACAAATTGCTTCATTCTGGTGGAAAAAAGGCGATCATAAGAGAGGAATTCATTGGAAAAAATTGGAGGTAATGAAAACTCGAAAGGATGAAGGAGGAATGGGTTTCAAAGACTTGATTACCTTTAATTATGCCATGTTAGGCAATTTGGCGGCTATCAACGTCCCCTTCTGCCTTGTGTAGTAGAGTGTTGAAAGGAATCTACTTTCCTACAGGGGATCTTTGGACAGCAAGCACAGGCATACGCCCCTCATGGGGATGGCGGAGTCTGTTAATAGGCCGAGACACTATCAAAGAAAATATCAAATGGTCAGTTGGGGATGGTCAATCTATACGTATTCGAGAAGATAAATGGTTAATGAAAGGGGTCATTGGAGGTCACACGAATCAAACAGAACCAATGATGGTTTCTGAACTTATACAAACAGATGCCAGAGAGTGGGATGCACAGAAGATTCAACAATTCTATAGTGCAGACACAGTCGAGGAAATTCTAGCTATCCCACTGAGCTCACAACCGCAACCAGATTCCCTACTTTGGACAGGCAATAATTCGGGGAAATATTCGGTTAAGAGTGGCTACAACAAAGCAACCTCAGCAATCACAAATCACAACCACAATACGGCCTCATGTTCATTTCGACCACCACGCACCTTATGGACCATCATCTGGAGCCTTGCTGTGCCCCCAAAACTCAAAACTTTTCTTTGGGCTCTCTGCCAAAACGCCCTTCCCACGAGAGAAAACCTATACAAACGAAAAATTGTGAATGACCCATTATGCCTACTCTGTCATACGAAGGTTGAAACGTCTGAACATCTGTTCTTTCTATGTAAGTGGACAAAAGGTATATGGGAAGACACAAACTGCAGAGGAATCAGTCCCACAAACAAGATCAGACGGACAGAACAATGGCTTATGGAAGCGTTCCGAAAGCATACAGACATACCCGAGAGAGAGTATACCGGTCTGCTTCTGTGGCACATTTGGAAGGCAAGAAACGAATGGATCTTTCGATCAAAAGCTCCGAAACCTACAGATCTCCTGCAAATCGCTCAAGATCAGCACCTTACCCTAATCAGAGGAAAGAAAATCCAGAATCGTGCTAACCCTTACAGCACTTTACCTGGGCGATGGAAACCTCCTGATCGAAGTGAACTGAAGATGAATGTCGACGCTTCTTGGATACCGGGTGAGTTTCTATGCTATATTGCTGGTGTCGTGAGGAATTCGTCGGGGCAAGTACTCGAGGGCTTCGTCTGTTCAGCTAGGGTTTCTTCATCTCAAGAGGCAGAAGTTGAAGCCATCTCACACGGTCTCTTTTATATCAAGGACTTAAAGAAGCGGCACGTGGGTGACTTCCGAAGCCAAACACTTCGCTGGATATGCGAAAGTGACTTTTCCCCCGTTGTTGACCAGCTCTTGGGCCGGGCCGACATTCACTGGAATTTAAAAGAGAAGATCCTCCGCTGCAGACGTGAACTGGATCAAATTGAAGAGGCTATGGTCACCTGCTGTACCCGAGAAGAAAACGGTGCCGCGGATTGGGTAGCACGAAATTTTCGTTTACAAAAGCTTCCGCTTAACTGGTGGATTAGTCCTCCATTGCCTTTATGGAATATTTTATGCTCGGACATTAGTCCTATTTCGCGTTGTAAGACTTTTATTAAGTGAGTATAAATCATCTTTCGTCCAAAAAAAAAAAAAATAACGTAATGTCAAAGCATGCAATCTGTTGGAGGAAAAGGAATCCATGCAATATAACAGTTGAAAAATAGATCTTTTGATTCAAACGCACACATAATGTTCGTTATGAAACAAAACTCAAACTTAATCGAGATTTTAATCTTATTTATATTGTCTTAACTCGTTCAAAAACATAACTCACTCAAATGTCAATTGGCTTTGTAAGACCAGACATCGAGATTACATCAATAAATGACTCAACCGTAGCTTTTGCTTGCCCAATTTATTTTGCATAGCACGATTTTGTGGATGGTTTAAGTATTGACGTAGTATCGATAAATGAAATTGGCTGATATACAGCTCTTTATGTGCGTGGTGCATACTAAACGAGTTTCTTACTGGAAAGTATATCACATGATAAGATAATGTAATAAATCAAACTTAAAAGTATAGTATGTTTGATCACGTGGACAATTCCATTTACTTAAAAAAATTATTTGATTTTCTAATTAAATATAAATATAATATAAATTTTGAAAATGAAGAAAAGATAAGCATTTGAGTTTGATCACTTTCATTCAAGCAATTTGTTTCAGCGAATGAAAAAGTTTCACGGAGTCAGAAAACTCAATTAATTAAAGTTGAAGTAATTAAGAATGAAAAGGAACGAAGGAAAATCTATCTATTATTTATAACATAAGTGGTCTTGTTTCCAATAGTTTTGAATTCGATTAACACATAAAAAAAAAATGAAATTGACAAAATCTGTTCGAAATATTGAGAAAAAAAGAAAGGACTTGCTGGAACGGTATTTTCCTTATAATTTATATATTCTTTTTCCAAAGTTTAAGTTTCGCTCAATTTAGAATAAAAGTATTCCATCCAAGCATATAAATAAATAAAAAATCAGTATACTTATCCCTTTAAGTCAAAAAATTTCATATAATATAGGAATATATGTTGACACTTTAAATTTTGATCCAAAAAAATTCCAAAATCCGTCGACTTTGCTTTTTATGGGTTGACTCTGGGCTAGATTCATTTTGGGAAAATGTCACAAATGGTCCCTATACTTTTACCCAATGTGCAATTTCGTCCTCGAACTTTCGATTGGCTCAATTTGGTCCCTGAATTATTGATAAATGTCCAATTTAGTCCCTGAACTTTTGATCGGCTCAATTTGATCCTTGAACTATTCATAAATGTCCGATTTAGTCCTTCGTTACTGTTTTTCCTTTTTTTTTAATTTTTAAAAATTTTTTAATTTTTTTAATTTTTTTGCTTTTTCTCCCTTCCCTCCGCCGGAAGGCGGAGGGAAGCCGGGCGTCCGGCGAGGGTAGCCCTCGCCGGCGTCGGGCGAGGGCCGTCCTCGCCGGACGCGAGCGAGGGCGGCCCTCGCCGTCGGCGAGGGGCTCCTCGCGGATCCGGCGAGGGAGCTCCTCGCAGATCCGCAAGGGGCTCCCCTCGCCGGCGTCGGGCGAGGAGCACCTCGCCGGATCCGGCGAGGGCCGTCCTCGCGGACGCAAGCGAGGGCGGCCCTCGCCGTCGGGCAAGGGAGCCCCTCGCCGTCGGGCAAGGGAGCCCTCGCCCGACGCCGGGTGCTCCCCGCCGGCGTCGGCGAGGGGCTCCCGGCGTCGGGCGGGGCTCCTCGCCGATCATCGGCAGGGGCTCCCCTCGCCGGCGTCGGGCGAGGGGAGCACCTCGCGATCCGGCGAGGTCCGGGCGAGGGCCGCCCTCGCCCGACGTCGCGAGGGAAGCTCCTCGCCGGATCGCGAGGGAGCCCTCGCGGCGTCGGCGAGGGAGCCCCTCGCTCGACGCCGGCGAGGGAGCACCCGGCGTCGGGCGACCCTCGCCGGACGCGGCTTCCCTCCGCCGGAGCCGGCGGAGGAAGGGAGAAAAAGAAAAAAAAAAATTTAAAAAAAATTTAAAAATTTTAAAAAATTTAAAAAAATTTTAAAAAATGAAAAACAAGTAACGAAGGACTAAATCGGACATTTATGAATAGTTCAAGGACCAAATTGAGCCGATCAAAAGTTCAGGGACTAAATTGGACATTTATCAATAGTTCAGGGACCAAATTGAGCCGATCGAAAGCTCAGGGACGAAATTGCACATTGGGTAAAAGTATAGGGACTATTTGTGACATTTTCCCATTCATTTTTCTATTATCAATATTTTAGTTATTTAGTGGTATAATTATGTATAACATAAGTGGTCTTGTTTACAATAGTTTTGAATTCGATTAACACATATAAAAAAATGAAATTGACAAAATCTGTTCGAAATATTGAAAAAAAAAAAAGGACTTGCCGGAACAGTATTTTCCTTATAATTTATATATTCTTTTCCAAAGTTTAAATTTCGCTCAATTTAGAATCAAAGTATTCCATCTAAGCATATAACTAAAAAAAAATTAATAGACTTATCCACTTAATTCAAAAAATTTCATATAATATAGGAATATATGTTGACACTTTAAATTTTGACTCAAAAAAAAAATTCCAAAATCCGTAGACTTTGCTTTTGATGGGTTGACTCTGAGCTAAATTCATTTTTTTCTATTATTAATATTTTAGTTATTTAGTGGTATGATTTCCGATAATGTCAAGGAAACTTATGCTGTAGTAAACAAAGTTGAAGCTATGAGAGGATAGTACGGAGAGGGGGGAGGCGGGGGCTGGATTTTATTGTTTGTAAAATTTTAAACGCAAGTGAACCTCGATCAACTAATATAATAATAAGAAAGAGTATCTTTCCCACGGAGATCGATTATTAATAAACTAATTAAATACTAAAATAGATTAATTCTAAAATTTATCTAACATATCAAAATATAATTGAGAATAAATTAAAAATAAAATTTGGAGATTAACTTGGTAAATCAAGCAGATAAATATGTTAGAGCATCCGATTTCACCATAACCACTAGATATGAATTCCATAGTGTTGTGGGTACAAGAGCGATCAAACATGTGATAGCGAAATTTCCTAATTTATTTACTATCCTAACTCTAGGTATATAAACATAAGTGCATTAAAACTTATGAATATTCCCAGCTTACAATGAGTATTTTGGATCACCTTATCACCGAATGCTACTCAAATAACGTGGTATATATCTATCCACATTTAATTCATGGTTATATATTATAATAAGCAATTGCATATTATCATTTCTTAGTCTCAAACATACACATCAAATCATTCAAGTGGTGGCCAATCACTCAAAAGCATTATGTGCAATAATATATAACTCACATGAATGAAATCAATTGTAAGATATAAAAGTTATGAAATTCACATCATTATGGTTAGATTACATCGGAACCCTAACAAAAAAAAAATTAGAACATAGTAAAAGAAGAAATAAAAATATAAATCAAACCCGGCATCTTGAATCAAAGAACAAGAATTTTATCACAATTTTTGTCTTCTCTTCAAAATACTTGAAAAACTCTCAGAAGAGTGAAAAAAGATCTAACAAAAACCTAGCTGCTCTCTATGGCTCTCAATGTTCTCTATTCATAGGATATATTCAAGATCCTTATCTCCAAGCAATTGCACATAAAATTGGGGAGTAAATCATAAGATCTTTGATTTGATATCTATCTCCCACTGCTTTTACGGCGATCTCTTTATGTATCCATCTTTGGCGACCTTTTTTCGTGCCTTTCTCTTGGAAGTGAGCAGAACCATGAAATTTTCATTTACTCGTATGCATATTAGTTAATTAATCTCTTTCAAGCAATCCAAAGATCAATCAAATCATTCTCTTGATCTCACCTTATGCATCCACGTAGGTTTTGTTTCATGAAAAATGGATAATTTGAAAAATGTTTTCCTTAAAATGATCAATCATATCATTTGAAATAATTAGTTAATGAGAAAAGTTTTAATTATCGACAACAACAACAAATTATGTTTCAATAGTTTCATGAACAATGAAAATATTTTTGATTTATTCATTTTTATATGTAATACAAACAATCGTGTTTAGGAAAATTATTTTCCAAATGATACATTTTCCGTAAAACAAACCAGGCCTCAAACTTGACCTGATTTTTTTATCAATGTTCTTTTAACTCATCGAGATAAATGGCTTGCTACTGATTATTGCTCATAAGATGAGCTTTGAATATGCATTAATAAGCATTCTTTGGAGACCAAAAATAGAGTTATGCATAGGGAGAAATTATCAAATAACTTTTGCATGAGCTACTTTGGGCTTTTGGCGAATTTGGAAGTTCACTGCATATATTGGGTGCAGAAAATTCCTGAGTACACTTATGGACTCAACTAATCGGAACAAAAACTGTCACATTAGTATCTATGTCTGTTACAAAGCACTATATACACTTGCCATTTGAACCTATCCAATGCATAATTCATCAGGAAAAAAAAAAAAAAAAACCTACAAGAGTGGCAAAATTCTCCATCAAAAAGTCAAGGAGGACCACAATTGATCCATGAAATTAAACTTCCACGAGCACGAGTACTTCCTAACCTAATCGAGACTCCAACAGCTATCCTCAATAACCAGATAATATATAATTACCTAAACCTAAACATTAAAATTTTAAGAAATGTAAAAAGAAGGAAAAGGGACATTGCAAGTGCCATAAAATTTGTATAGCTAGCACTCGTTTGAGTGTGGTAATTTTTCTAATCATCACTTGAGTCCATGGCTTTTAAAAATCATTCACTTGAATACTATAGCTTTTTAATTGATCACTTAAAAATCATTCAATTGAGTGTTATAAATTAAGTGTGATAACTTTATCACAAGTTCCATGCCACATCAAATTTTTGGTACCTACAATGGATATTTTAAAAAATTTGAAAAGTGATTGATTGTTATAGTACTTAAGTGAGTTATGCATTCAAGTGATTATTAAAATATATATAATATTTTAGTGAATGTCATACGAAAGTAATGTCACACAAAAGTAATGTCACTTGTGATGTCTTTATCCTATAAAAATAACATAAATTTGACTAGATATGTAAAGTTACTTTAACACAAAGAAATTTAATCAAATATCTTCATGAATAAGAATGACAATCACTCATGAGTAGCTATATTTTCCACTGCCTGGTGTTTTAACCTTCACGAGGCAAAAGCAGAGGTTGCCATCCACTCTAAAAGACCAAAGTTGGATGACAACATCCTTTGTGAGTTCGTTCCGCTCGTAGGGATGCGCAACCGCATTCCACCTCTCCGTCAACATATAAGAAAAATTTTTACTTGTGTAATTCCACTTCTTCAGTTGCAAGCCGTGAAAAACTTCGAGACACGGCTCAATGAGGGAAACCTTAATGCCCTCCTTCCTGTCTAGGGTTCGAATCTCTTCTTCACTCAAGAAACATTGCCTTATCTGCTTCTTGGGTATAGAGAGCCTACTTTGGCCCCGGCTCATGTCGGTCGCGGTAAGTTTCTTCTCCACCACGAGCGTCACATCCCGACCACATATCTCCTGTACTTTGTCCTTGTAGTCTATCGGCAATTCGCTTGGTCCGATTAGGGTCCCGAGACCTGTCTCCTTAGTTTTCTTGGGTATCCTACCCGTTTCTCGGATTTCGGTGGAAGGAGTCAGACTGAGCTTTCCCTCGGAGACCAAAGCAGCTGTGTCCGCCAAGAGACGAAAAGATGAGAGATCGAATTCCATCTCTCTCTCCCCCATTGAAAGACGATTTGTAAACCGAAAACGGACCATCGCCTTCCAGAAACTTTGGTTCCCCTACTTAGTGCTTCCTTCTACCTCTATCAGCAATTTGGGTGTTAGGGTTTATGATGATGGAGGGTTTTCAGAGAGCGAGAGCCAGGGAAAGAACGAAGCCGCAGGGGATTTCAATATATACGTTGCTGAGAGAGAGAGAGAGAGACCAGACGTGGCGATAAACAAAGGATAGACAAGCTGGCAATTCTTGGGGTCACCTGCTGAATGTAATGGAAAGTTGTGCGTGAAGAAATCAAGAGATATTAGGATTACTGTAGGGATTAGCAGATCCATCCTAATCGGAAACATTTAATCCATCCTATTAGGATTCGGAGAGAAAT
Source organism: Eucalyptus grandis (assembly GCF_016545825.1). NCBI lineage: Eukaryota > Viridiplantae > Streptophyta > Magnoliopsida > Myrtales > Myrtaceae > Eucalyptus > Eucalyptus grandis. The sequence continues at coordinate 19,057,482 of NC_052620.1, forward strand.
AATTCCCTTTAGTAAATCTTCAAGAACGCAGATCTGATAGTTTCTTGCATTGGATGGTATCTATTTGAAGATTTCTTAGATTTCACTTATGTTATACGTCAATATCAATATCCATGACTCTAATGATTTCATCGTTGATAATGAGACATGAGAGTGAATTAGCTTTTCGACCTGCATGTATGTAGGTATAATGTGATCAAAAAAAAATTCATAAAAGATAAAATCTTCCAATTCTATATTTTAATGCATTAAGATAGTGCATTAAGGGAATAGCTTAAAGTGTTGATGATGAGCAGACGTAGATGAAAATCAACTCAAACATTATGTGATCGCTCTAGATAAAAGTTTTTTTTTTTTTTTTTTTGAAACTATATAACCTCTCTGCATATTAAAACGAAACCATAATTTATTTATTTTTTCCTAAAAAGGGAATCGAGCAAAAAAGAAAAAGAAAAAGAAGATGAGACTCGCAATATTTGTGCGACAATAAGATAGGAGAGTTTCAAATTAGGCAATATTTGTGCAACTAGCAAATATGTGTTAAGTGCTTATACCCGCCAAACTCAATCTCCAAATCACTCTCTCTCCCCTCCAAACTTTAATTCTCGTGTTTGGCGGATTATTTCTTCTTCTTCTTCTTTTATAATTTTAAAGAAATTACAATTCTTATAGACGCTACATATACACACGCCTTTATGGCAATCTATGTTGTTTTCATGAGATTTTCTTTATGACAAATAATATTAAACTATTATGAAGCAATATTAATTGAATATTTTAGTTGAAGGTTCTCAGTAAAACATAAATTTTAAAACCTCGTATAATTATAATCGAGAGTCACCACGAAAAGAATACTTTTCTTGTTCAAATACTAATTCAGTTTCATATGAAAAATTCAAAAACAAAATTTTCAAAAAATGGAACTATATTTTGGATAATTATTAACTGCTATAAATTGAATAGTGTGCAGGTTTATTCAAAATTACCATGTTATGATTTTTTTGACTCCATATTTCGTTAACGACTTTCGCCTCCCTCCCACGGTCCCACCCTACCTTCAACGCCTGGCTCCGTCATTGGTTAAGCCCTAAAAATGACTGGAAGTGCTATAATTAATTCAATTTATATTATTAATTACTATTTTTATGCTTTTATTTAAAGTATAATTTAACTCGCTGTTATAATTAACTCAATTTAATTTCTTAATTATATTTTATTTTTTTGTGAATTACTATCTGATTGTCAAGAATTGTGAACGAAAATGGGATTTCTACTATTAATAATGAGAATTATATTTGGTAATACTGGTGTATTGTAGACACAATTTATTGATAAAAACCCTAGGTAGTTATTAAGGTATGAAATGGAAGATGCTCCCGGTTGCATTAGGAATGGCCATTCCCGTTGACTCAAATCAGGAGTGCTAAAAGGAATTAAACGTTAACAAGTTGGGCCCAATTTCGTTACTTGATGAGAGAAGAAAAGAGAAACGAGGTTGAAATTTTCAAGATGGAAGTACAAGAATTGGGCCGAGCCCATGTGAGGACACAGTTCATGGGTTTGCGATCCGACCCGATTTAATAAGATGTTCAGCTTTCCAGGCTTAAATTAAACTGAGTTCTGCGGCTACCCATACCAGATCATGGTGCGGTGGCATTGGCAATTGCAGTGGACAAGGTTTGACCGTATAACACTCCTATCCTTTAACCCTGTGATCAACGAATATCATTCTTGGAAAGCTTATAGTATTAAGGAAATTTGATTACCGATGAAAATAGAGCGATAGTTATAGATCTTCGATACTTTGATGCGTAACGACAATCATTGTTATTGAAGTATTATTAACCCCCACTATTATTGTTGTCGAATTTAAAACTAATATATCCTTAGGATATACACTAAAATCACATAAAAACTAATTTAGCAATTACTCAATTTCTCTCTTGAAATTTTATCTTGAAGGTGTTATCAAACTTAAAAAGAGAGAAAGAAGAGAGACTTGTTGTTGTTATAAACAATTGGGATAAACAATGTATGATTTGGTCATATTTATAGACAATCAATCAACACATCTCTCGTACATTTTCCCTATTATCATTGCTTTTTATGATCAACTATCACTTCTCTTAATATCAACAAATATTTCTTTTCATATCCAATAATCACATCTTTTCATGTCCAACAATCACTTCTTTGCATGATAATAAACTATATTAAAAATCATCTGCTTAGTTTGTTATTTATACTAATTTACATAAATTCATACATACATGAAGGTATCCGTTAAAATTTGAACTTTCAATTAGCGTAAACAATTCTATCAACCAAATAGATAAAAACTTTTAACCATGACTCCATTTGTTAATCAAATTATCACACATATGAATTTATACATATTCAATTAGAAATTTCATATGCCTTAGCACTTTTATAATCTTGCGCTTCCTTTACATGCATGAACATTTACAAAAGTTCTTTTGACTTTTGTTATAAGTGGCACCACTTCTTATGTTCATATAGGTGAAATTCCTAAATTATTGCATTGGCCTTGCTTTGCTAAACCTTGAATTTTATTAAGAGTGCTTTCTTATTCTCATCCCTCTAACTTTCCGTGAGTATTAACATTGCGCCCAATACTCAATTATTATCAAGATACGATAATTTGCTGTTACTCATTAACTTTGACAATTTTGTTAGAAATTGTAAATTTGGGTTTCCACATGCTTGACTATTATCAATTGGTCTAAGATTAATTCATATGGCAATACTGCTACCTAAACCTCTCAAAAGTCCCTTAATGGATGAATCAATCAAGTTATAAATTGTTCGAACATAAATTATTGAAATGCTTCCATTGGTAATTAGTTGTCAAACATACTCATGTCACAAGTCAATAGCTAGATTTTCTATTGTATATTTTAATATATAACTTAGATATTGTTACCTCACTATCGCAACGTAAAGATAAGGCTATCATTGGTTGTGGTTATAACTATTTATTCAATAGCAAATTTCTTAACCATTTAGCCTCTTTTCCAACCCCAAACAATGCTATAAATTCATTTGCATTCATTAAATGAATTAATATTTGCTTCTTTGATGCCCCTAAGATTTCACCATTTACAAGATTGAACCCATCCAAATGCCAACTTGTTATCAAATTTTGCTAGTTATCAAACTAGCATCTAAATATTCTTCTAGTACTATTGGTTGTCTTCCATAAAATAGACTATAATCCATTGTTTTCTTTAACTAACCAAGAATTCTATTTATAGCTTCCCAATGCATGGCACTATAACAACTAGTAAATTTGGATAATTGACACACAATAAAAGATATATCCAATCTAGTGCAATGCATCAATCTTCTAATTGTACTAGCATATTCTAATTATGCTAAAGGTTAACTAGTATTTTTCATCAATTTAATTGATGCGTCATATAGTATATTTGATTCTTTAATTTCCATATCTAATATTTTTGAATATTTTCTCCACATAGTGGGATGACTTAAAGCATGACCTTTACTATCTTTGGTCACTTTCATATCTAAAATTGTATTCACGTCTCCCAAATCTTTCATTTTAAATCGAGAACATATGCACTTTTTAGTTTCATCTATGTCATGCATATTTGTACCAACAATCATTTTATCATCTACACATAAGTAGATTTTAACTCCACATTCTTTGATAAACTTTGAATAAACACACTAATTAGCATTGTTATGCTTAAAACCACATGATAATATCACTATTTTTTTTTTTTGGCCACTGTTTCAATGCATGCTTCAAACCATTTAATAATTTGTTTACTTCTTATTCCTTTGTCTCCAGTTATGTTGTCATTCTCAACAAATTGAACATTGTTTGCATCTTTTATTACATAATTAGTCTCATGATCTAGAGAACCATCTTCAATTCGAATAGGTTTTGTGAAATCGTCCACGATTAGGCTCTCAAACATGTGGAGAAGTTTCTTTCAATAATCATTTCAAGTTGAAGGCAATTTTAAAATAATTGCAACAACTTGAAGAGGTTTAGCAACTTCAATCATAAGGTCTTTGAATTTGGCAATATAAATTTGGAATTTTTCCACTTACTTAGAGACAAAATTTCCATAAATCATAGTAAATTGAAAATATTTTCAAACAGTAAATCTATCCATACATTGTTTGTCAATATTGCATTTGATCTCCTATGCATTCCAAATGCCTCTAAGATTTGTGCAAAATTGGAAATTTTCATATAAATTATGTGACAAAGCATTGAGAATCCTTCGTTGGGCTCCCTTCATTATCAATTGCTTCTTTCAAAATGATGCATCTCTAAATGGAATTGTCTCACTATTCTTGGATCTTCATCTAAGTAAAATAACATGGGTAATTTATTTATAATATATTTCCTATCTCCTCCTACTAGGAGAGTTACAAAATGATAATAGAAATCTTTTGTTTTTGTCACTCTTTGACTTCTTATATGCTCACTTGGAGAATCAAAACAATTTTCTTTTACTTGATGAAGGATTGCTTGCATTAATTGCTGTTTGTGAATATGTTGAGGTATCACTTGAATCTTCAAGAAAATTGTAATCGAGAAATTCAACTTTTCGCGATTCTATAATAATAGTATATTTAAAATCTAATCATTGATAAGCTTTTGGATTTTCAGCATATCTAACAAACATGATTCTTAATGCCCTTAGTCTTAATTTGGTTCGCTTAGGATTAGAAATACTATAATACACTAGGCATCCTCATACTTTAAAGCATTGGATATTTAGTACCGTTCATTTCCATAATTCATATAGAAATATCTTCAATTTATTTGAAGGAATTTTGGTGTGAACATGACATGCAGCAAGTAGTACTTCTCTCCATAAATTAATTGGCACTTTTGGTTCTAAGATCATGGAATTAACCATATCTAGCAAACATCAAAAAATTTCTTTCTATCAATCAATTTTATTGTGGTATATAATGTCATTTATTTGATCCATGATACCATTTTCTTCATAAATATCATAATGCACCAGTAAAAGTACTATAGTAGAATTTTCTATTTTGAGAATGAATTTTTAGTCATCTTTATTTGTAAGCATATTTCATAATCCTTCTTCACTATATTATTACATAAAATTTTAAAGTAAATTAGCAACGTTAGATAATCAATCTTGTCACTAGGAAGACAACTCAAGCATATAAACCACAATAAAAATTTCAAAAATATTTAACTGTCAAGATTGCGAGCACTTGAAGTATCCATTATATCCATCTCCATAATCATAATACCTCAATATTGTTGAGGAGATTCAATTGTTGATGAAAATATAGCTATGGTTATAGATCTTTGATACATTGATAGGGCCAATTCCATAAAAAAAGCACGAACTTTAGGGTTTGGGACAAATCTGGCCCGAACTTTATTTTGTCTTGAAAAAAAGCACCAACTTTCACTCCTGTCCCAAATCTGGCCTGCCGTTAACTCTCCTTCACGATCATCCGACCTGGCATTTCCAGGTGGCGGATCTGGCCGGCCGAAACCCTAACGGAGCCGACCTCCGCCCCAACCCAAAGCGAAGCGATGAAGAGGATTTCGCGAAGGAGCTGCTCTATCGCCTCCCTCTTATCTGCGCCTCCGCCCTCTGCCAAAACCAGCAATCTCTTCTCTTTTTTCCTTTTCCAGCTAACTTCCCTTTAGCGGAAGCAACAACCCCTTCTAACTCCTCGGTAAAATTCTCCGACGAGACCGTCACCTCTTCTTCGTCCCGATCGTGCGCCTGCTCGCTCACTTCCTCCCACTCGAGCTCCGCCGCCAGATTCCTCTGCGATTCCAAGTCGAACGAGCACACGTTCTCGGATTCCGGATACTCGAATCCGAATCCGAATCGATGCTCACCACTCGCAATCCGCGCGCAGCGGATCCGCCTCGTCATCCGCGGCGCGTCGGGCGGATTCGGAGACCGATTCCCGCAGATCCGAATCGATCCTCGGCCCCGATTCCGCACCACCACCAGCGGCGGCTCCGGGTCCGACCCCGACGGCGTCTTCAGCACCGCGGGCCGAGCCGAAACCGTTGGATCCCGAATCGGAATCAGAATCGGAATCGCAGGCCAGCGAGTGCGCGGCCGCGGCGGGGCGACGGAGCCTCCGGCGACGTAGAAGGGCGAGGGAAGGTGGGGTTGATGTACCACTCAAAGAGGAAGCCGGGTTCTAGGTTTCGGGATCTTCGGGCGGGCGCGCCATCGGGCGGGGGGCAAATCGGCTAATCGGAATCCGCTCCCGGAATTCCCTCGGACGGAGGATGGCCACGAGAAGATCACGAGGCGGCGGCCATTGACGGACTCCTCTCGTTCGTCAGTGATCCAGCCATTGATGTTCTTCTGGTTCAGGAGGCGTTCTCGTGTGGAGGGAGGGAGGATAGGCAGGGGAGGGGCAGGAGACGTTTTCGGATCCGCCCGCGAATTTGGCCGGCCGAAACCCTAACGGAGCACCAACCCTAACGAATGACCGTGAAGGAGAGTTAACGGCAGGCCAGATTTGGGACAGGAGTGAAAGTTGGTGCTTTTTTTCGAGACAAAATAAAGTTCGGGCCAGATTTGTCCCAAACCCTAAAGTTCGTGCTTTTTTATGGAATTGGCCCTACATTGATATACAATAATGATCGCTCACCTTGATGTATTATTTACCCAACTATTGTTACTAGCGTGTTTAAAACATATATACTTCCAAAATAAACACCAAAGTGTAGAGAAACAAGTTCAATAATTACTCAATTTCTCTCTTGAAATTTCACCTTAAATGTGTTATGAAACCTATGTGTGGAAAGAGTATAATAGAATATTATGAAGAAGGAAGAGTTGTTGTATGAACGATTGTGATGAATATACATTTGGGATATACAATAAAGTCATAGAGGCTCTCATGGAATATCATCTTGAATATGTTATTACACCTGTGTATGAAAAGAGAAGAAGAAAGAATATTACGAAGAAGAGAGTTGTTGTTTTTATAAATAATTGTGATTAACAATGCATGATTTGATCATATTTATAGACAACCAATCTACACATCCTTTGAGAGTAGGTATCTTATCTACACCACCACAATCACTTTTTATAATCAAACATCACTTCTCTTCAAGTCAATAAATACCTCTTCTCATATTTAACAACCACCTCGACAATGGTGGCGCTGAGGTGGTTGGACCAATAGGGTAGTTCGTCAGAGGGGGAAGAGAGAGGGGGAAAGGGTTAAGGATTTGGGTTTGCATCGAGGGCTAAATCAATCGTTTTGGCTTAGTAGTGTTTTGACTGGACAGCAAAGTGTACATTTCCAAAAGTTGAAGATACCAATCGCTATTGGTGAAAAAGCCAGGGAATAACATCCTAAAATCTTCATTTCAGCAAATGATTGGATGGATAAAGGATTATGCGACAAATGTGACTCAATCCATTCTTACCCGCTCCATCGTGGGATACAGCGATCTCATCTCTGCCCTAAACTTCACAGATGATAAATTTTGCCTCCAGTAATCAGGCTGTATCATCTTGGATGGCAGAAGTACAGTAGTCATCCCTGACCCTACCAACCTAAAGGAAAATTGAAAAACAAACCGTGACAAAGAATTCGAAAATTGTACCATGCTGGAAATTAAAAAATTGGACCATTTTCCAGAACATGACATTAGTAGGTGAAACCTAATGGGAAATGGGGTCCATAAGAGAGAGCTCTTCATAGTTTGAGCCAAACACTGCTGCTGCAGAACATGATGAAACCTCCCAATGTACAATTCAGACACTTGCCCGTATTAAAAAATAAGTGCTGCGCCGAGAGATTCAAAGACACCTGCACACTTTGTCTCCTTACAATGCATTTGGCCCATTGACCACATCAAGCTTTTGCCTTTCTTGGTTTTCATATTTTAGCAATTTCCCTCTTATTGAGGGAATGCCGTGAGATTTCACGAGAAAATTTCACCCACTGGCCATAGCTATACACAGTCTTTGGTTCTTCCCCGTTTCAGATTCAGTAAATGAGAAAGAACAGTTTTGAGTCTTGCCATTTTTTTTCCAAGATGGGTATAGGAAACAAGGCTGCCCAGCTGCTTCCGACCATCTCTTATGCTCCGTTAATGCCGCTTGTTCGTTTTGTCAGCACATCTGCCTCTTTTTCGTAGTAGTCATGGTTGTGGAGGTGTTTGACAAGCTCCTCACAACTGTGACGCCCTCGTAACTGTAGTTATTTGTTGCAACTTTCAAGAAATTATGTCAGTTTTGAGTTCTTTAACTTTCAACCATGTATTACCAAACACGTAACTTGCAACGCTACACAAAACAATTGCAGTACAGCTTTATCTCGAAAGGTAATTAATTCATTGTCGTGGTCGTCATTATACTTGGTTCCAGGACAGATAGAAACAGACATAATCATCTCATGTTAAGAGTTGATTTACTCAGTCCTTATAAACATTACGCATGAATCAAACGCATAGGAACCTCTCGTGTACTTCTGGGTAAAATGGTATTTGTTCAAATGATCTAAAATTGATCTTAATCTATTCCTGTGCATTTTCAGATATGGTGCTTCCAGAAAAATCTAAATTTGATCGGCTATTTGAAGGACTGTAATCTTGCTTTTCATCCAATATCAATCTCCTTTCTTGACTCATGTTTGCCCAAAGAACGCATTCGACGAAATAAAAAATTAGAAATGTCTCCATTGGACATACCTAGAATGCACAATAGTACCACAAATGAAAAAACACTCCTTATCAGCATAAATGTTCACAAACGCAGTGTCCATTCACGATACTGAGCGAACAAGGATACCATATGTGTAATAAGTTAATAACCGTGCCTCTAGACCTCAGGGCACGGTGCTCCGAAGCGCCATAGAGAACTCGATCAATCCAAACATTTTTGGTTCAAAATAGTGTGCCAGGAAAAACTCAGTTAGTACAAATTAGATGGTCATTCTCATCTCTCAATCGACAACCCTTGAAAGAGTAATGCGACATTTCACAAAAAGAATTTCAATAACATTGACCAGGAAGTTTGATATAAAAACATGAACGAGAAATTCTTGTCATGGACACTGTCTATCGATCTAGCCACAGAAATTCACTAGAACCGGATTTTCAAGTCTCTATATCAATCCCAAAGGGTTGAACCATTCAAACTTATGCTCCACTCAAGTGCCAAATATGATAGTCATTAGCGATTACACAGAATCTGCAATCTGACTTCATTGATGATAATATTGGTGATGAAATAAAACTGAATTATATACTTCTGCTTTTCGCACTGGCCGAAGGCCCGAAGAGTTCTTTCCTCTGTAGAGGCAAGACGATGGAATGATTTACCGCCATCAAACTTCTCACAGAGATTTTGCCTGCTCCCGCTTTCAAAAGATCGAGAAATGATGGCTCAAAAATTGCTCGTCGTGTCCCTCTCCATAAACCCGTGCTCATTTTTACTTCTCCTACAGAGGAACTACGGTCTATGGCTTCTGATATGAAGCCCAAGGTCAGGACTTCTCAAGACCACAAACATTCGATCAACACCGGCTCCTATTATTTTAATGTTAACAACATGGCACGTTCAGAAGCACGATGATTCGAAAGGCAATTCAATCACAAATCTCGTATGCTCCTTCAGTTTATACAGGGGGCATTGAAGTCTCGAATGACACACTCACCCCAAAGGAAATCAATGCCGTACCCTTAGGAACTTGGAGAGATAGGGAGTACCAAATTCTCAAGCAGCAGTGGCACATTCTATAGAAGCATAAGCACTTACCCAAATAACAAGTAGACATCACCAACTTAGAACACATCAAATTAGTCATCACCAACACCAACAATCTTCATTTAGTCAAGAAAGTTGTCAACATGTCTGGAATCAGTGGACGAAAGTCTTACCTTTAGAGAGAGAGAGAGAGAGAGAGAGTTTTGTGAATAACTGACTCTCTGCAAATCCAACAATATATTTATTATATACATATATATATACACACACACACACACACTAAGAACTGGTGGACCTGTCCAGAAAAGACCCACATGACAACTGGTGGGGTGCTAAGTGTAAGACTCCCCAGCTGCTCTAACTCAGCTGACTTTGTGTGGAAAATTGGAACCTAGAGAACCTACATTTTCAAACAAGTCACAACTACCATCTGTCTAGGGAATGAGATGCTTGCTTATAATATTAAGCATCGTTATTTATTCATCTCGATCGATGCAACTCAAGGACATGCTTCTCACCTTGCTTTCAAGAGAAAAGAGGGTTGTTTTCCAACTTTTATCCCCCTCTTTTCTTCCTGATAAGTGTGAAAGAGAGGATTGAACTAGTCATCCAATCTGCCTTTAACAGATCTGCTAAGGCGAAAATAAAAAAGAACAAAAAAATTAAATTTGAAAAAAAGAAAAAAAAAAAAGGCAACGACTAAGTGCAACATCCTAGAAAGGCTGAAAAAGTATTCGGGCGACTTGAGATGTGCATAGTCCAAGAGGATTAAGTTAAAAGAACTAATCACATTTAAGTTAGCTCTAGAGATGCGGAGAGATGTCCTGAGGACAGGATGAGCTTGTCGGCCAGCGGGAATTCTGTTGTCCCTAGCAAGGACTTTGCCTCGTTTGTTTGACCTTGATGAAAGAGCTCTTCCACATCAATTACCTAATCTATCTCTAAAATACAACACATAGGTCTAATAAGAGTATGAGAACTTCAACATCTCTCTCTCTCTCTCTCTCCCCCCCCTCCCTCCCTCCCTCTCTAACAGAGATATTTAAATGTTAACTATGCAACTGTCATCCATTCGGGAAACCCAAGACATTAATCTATTCATTCAAAGTTAACATCTAAAGACCCCCTTGCCATTCATATATACCTTCATTCTCCCACAGTGATGCCAATTTTTCAAAATGACAACCAAATTAATTGAAAAAGATATATTAGGGTAAACATGTGCTTTTGCAAAGCAAGAACTACCATCACTTCTCACCTCTCTTTCAAAAGAGTCTCAATAACCCTGTCTTGAATCAAGGAGGAAATTCCAAGTCCACCCTTTTTCAGCTTATCATTATGCATTGCATATCTATCGAAGAAGGTGAGGCAATCAAAATCCAAACAATTAGATGATAGTCCACAAGATTAGATGCCGCAAGATAGAAGCAGGGGAAAGACTGCTTTATAGCATGTCCAATCAAAGATAATAAGCTAAGACTAATAAGAACTATTAAGCACACCCATGGATGAAACATTCACAGATGGCAGGCCCATCTGTTGATCCTGGAATCTGCTCCTCTTGAACCGAGGCTCCGGTGAAGAAGAAACAGACGATGCCACACCCCACGAATCATTTGAACTGTCACAGCTGAAAGAAGCATCAATCACACCACTGGGGCTACTGGGTACTGATCCCCTCTTACGCTTGTGCTTGTAGTTGAGGATCTCAGGATGGTCAATTGACAATTCAAGAATGAGTTCATAGCACTCATTTACTCGGTCCTGTTCAAGAGCAAGCACAACGAGAAAACATAACTAACAAGCCATCATCAATGAAATAGCTAGAACTAATTGCAGGAGACAATATTAGAGCATGTGGATACAGGGAACGACGGTAGATATACACACAAAATCAGACCTCATTGATCTTGAGAAGGCTCAGTAACTGGTCCAGGAATTCACTGCATATACACGGTTCTATCTCCTTGTTAACATACAACATTGCAGCCGTGGCAACAACTGACGGAAGAAAACTTGCAAGCCTCACATCTGGAAACAAAATTCAGTGTTAATCGGTACTCTTACACTGAGTGGGATCATCAGAAAACGATACGTATTGTCTATGCACTTGCTGACTAATGAGAAAAGGAGCTAATTCACTGCTTACCTGCAACCAGAGCGAGAAGTAAACGCTCGCACATCCAGAAAAACTGCCTGTGCAAATTAGTCGTCAAGCCAAACCTCCTAAGGATGTGATCAAAGAACGAAATCGGAGTCACCGAGTTCATTCTCCAATCAAGTGTAGACATCAGCAAGAGCTCCATTCTCTGAATCGTCCTCGATTCAAACACAAATTTCGCATTAGCCACCTACAAAAGCACACCAAAGCTAGCTCTTTCAACACAAATGCAACAGGAAGTGTCCCAGAACTTTTCAGTCGGACATTTAACCAAACATTTAAAGCACAGTGACGCAATGTGCATACTTGCAGGTCAAGGAGAATAGGCACTTGGGTTTCCTCCACTTTGGCAGCAACGGAGAGACAAGCCACAGCTACGAGCTGGCTTATCCAAGGCCTGTCCCTCTGGTAACTCCGGCTCAAAAAGAACCTGTCCAAGTAGTTCACGGCCAACATAGCAGTCAACGGACGGAACCCGTAATGCCCATGGACCCTCAAAATCCACCCAACCGCATCCTTCCGAGCAAGCGCCACCGACCCATCAGAGATTAGCTCGTCCCAGCAGGGATGCGTCCCGGTCTCTCTCGAAACCAGGGAGGCGAGCTCGCCATCTTCCCAAAACAAGTCCTGCCCGAGCAACGACGGAGGCAAAGTTGGGTCCTTTATCTCGCGGAGGCCATCCCGGGCTCCCCCGCCGGCGTATTCGCAGGCATTGTCGGCCAGATCTTCACCGAAGGTCTCGTCCTCGCAGTAGAGGCCGTCGGGCGAGAACGGAGGAGCGGTCGGGTAGTGGCGGCGGGTGTCCTCCTCCTGCAGAGCCATGCCCTTCTGCGGAGAAGAGAGCGAAGGCTTTGGTCATTATAGATGGAGCAGGAAAGAGAACGAGCCGGTGCCCAGATTCATGTCTGCGCTTCTGATGTGTCTCTTTCAAGAATGTGGGATGGACAGAGAGAGGGAGAGAGAGAAGGAGGGAGGGAGGGAGTGAGGGAGAGAGGGCGCTCCAAGCGATTGCGTGAGGAAGGAGATGAAGGGGCCTCGCCTTTTGTCTTGGAAGATTTTCGAGAAAAAAATAAAAATTTGTTCATATCTGCCAAAAAGTTTAATGTAGAATTTGTGTGATTTTTCGTCGGAAAGATTTTTCCTTTTTTTTTTTGGGGTGTGGTCAAGGCTGGGTTAGACCAAAGGCAAGAGCTGAGGCATGGCCTCTCTAGACTTTATATAATTGACTTACAAAAATAGCATGATATAAATCATGAGTGGTGAGTAAATGTGTCACATTAATATTTAATAAAGAGTCTATCGTATCATTTTATAAATCAAATTCATGAAATTTTATTAATATTTTTATGTATGTAAGTTTAAAACCCCTAATCCAAAGTGCATCGATTGGGTGACATCTCTTTTCACGTACCACCCAATAATCACTTATCTTCGAGACGATCAAATTAATGGAGTAGATCAGACTTTGATATCTAGGCCAATTGTTGAGTTGGACTTTAGGTTCCCGATATATCGTCTTTATATCATTTAGTTTAGTTGGGTCTTAATCGGTCCAATTATATAGAGGCATTTTTCTGTGATGAGAGACTATTGTAAAGCCTGTCTCACTGTGGGTTAGATTAAATTGAGGTGAATCAAACTTAATGACAAAAATCTTACAGTTTTCAACAATTGCCCATCACATCACATAAACCTTGAAAGAACCTATTAGGTAAGGGACTAGAATCCTTATATGGACAGACCAAGATGACTCAACTATTATAAACCCCAGATTCGGTGAGGACTTTGCATTTGATACTTGTTGAATAAAATCGCTTGCCACTAATCTTATTTAGAAAGTTATTTGTCTTTCCTAACCTACCATGTGAGTATCGATAGTTATTTAAATTTAAAATATTCCATGTAATTTCTTTAACCACCCTCAAAGTTAAGTGTGAATTGCTGTCTGAAGGACATGGAATAACAAATATCTTGTGATATCCTTGTATCTAAAATGCACCACCTAACACAGTAGCCCAGTAGTAAAGGCTTTGCATTGTTTAAGGTCAAAAGATCGAAGCTTGGCAAGAGTAACTATTTGTGTCATTTTTTCTTTTGTTTTTACATAACTAATTTTTATTTGTAACCACCCAAATAATGTTTTTCAATAGTTGTTTTTGTTTGCTTTCAAAAATAAAAAGAAATTGCTATGCAAACGTTAGCAAACAACCTATTAACTCGATGTCGATGAGTTTTTATAACCTTTGTTGGAAACATAGAAGACTGAAATTTTATGATGTGGGATGAGGGATGAAAAAATACGGAACAGATTCGACATTACTATTATATAATCTAGCTTCATATTATCACGAGTTTATCAAATCAACTGTGTTATAAACAAGAAAAAATTGCATATCTATATATGACCACTATAACTACAAAATTTTATATACATGCCGCATTTAATGACTGAGTTTATTACTAATTTGATCCTATTAAAGAGAAATCAAATCATTATTACATTTATCTCTGTGAAGATGATATATTATAATCGATATTTTTCGGCATACGAGTGATAATTTACTTATTAGATCACTAATTGGCTAAATAAAAGATGATATGCAAGCTAAAAATTAAAGTACTTTTTCTAGGATATAATTATCATATGTGTTTTATGTGACCCTAATACCCTAAAAATCCCTCAAATTTCAGTTAAGTTCCAATTCTACCCTAATCTTTTAAGGTTTCGATAAAAATGCTCAACTTTTGGTCTAATCACAATTCTACCTTAAACTTTTTGTCATAAAAAACCACTAACTTTATGTCAAGTCCTTAGTCTAACCTAAACTTTTTTTGTCTCATAAAACACCACTAATTTTTACTTGATTCTCATTCCGTTATCACTCCATCTAAAATTGCACTTAGTTAATACGGCATGTCGTTGCTGTAGTTTTTTTTGCAAATTCTAGATCCAAGAAGACGACATCAACTCAACTCACGCTCTTCTTCAACCTGAAATTTAGGTAAAAACTATACAATTATGGTTGGCTTTCTTCGATTGCTCTTACTTTTATGAGAGTTTTCATTGAATCTTGTTTGGGGATCTCAATTTCTCATGCTTGAGAGTTTTTGTTCTCTTGCGATTAGAGAACTCGCATTTAGGATGCTCGAACAACCTATGCTTAGGAGTTTTTTTTATTTCTCTATTATTACAAGAAATTTTGGATCAAGGGCTAGTGGGGATAGATTTGAAACTTTAGTAAAAGTTTGTAGTTTTTATGAGATAAAAAAATTTGTGATAAAATTGGGATATAATCTAAAGTTTGGGATTTTTTAAGGTATTAGGTTATTTTATATGTGTACAATACATTTATGCAGTATGTATGTATAATTAAATAAATATTTTACTCCTAATGTTCTATCATGTTTGATTTCCTGTTAATCTTTTCCTTTTTCCTTCGACTTTTAGTAATTTGCGCAAAAACGATGATAAATGACCAAAGGTCAGTTGAAAATTTCGACGTGTTTTTTAATTGAAAAGTTTTCGGCAGTCCCCTACTACCCAACACATGTTTACATTATTTACCATATGTTTCATTTTTTTTTTTTTTTGACATGATTTTCTGTTTCGACATGGTGCAAGAAAGGTAAGCCAAGTGTTATTTATTTTTTTTTTTGGGGGGGGCACCGCCATTTGATCTTTCGAGCCAGAAAATTTCGGAGTTATTTCGAGGGGTAGTTTTGTCCCATCACCCAGAAAAGCTGTGGATTTATTTTTACCACTCTGTTTTTACTTTTCTGCCCTCTATTTAATTTTTTTAATTTTCCAACTCCTTATTTTTCTTGAACCTTGCCTTAATTTGACATTACCTATAACTATATCAAAACCATTAGAAATTCATTTGTTCTATTTAGGTGGTTAGGGTTGCAACTACAAAATGCTGTGCAAAGCGTAAAGTATCCTGTTCATCCTCAAATGTTGGCATTAGGTACATGATTTTCTTGGATTTTCATTGACAACACATAAGTTTTACTTCAATTTTTTTTTTTTTTTTTAAGTTTGAGATTATGTTTAGTTCGAACACCACAAACCTATATGAATATTAATAATTTTTAAATTAAAAATGATTTTCTCACTTTGTTGGTAAATTAGGTATTATGGCATTCCTTGATTTTGTTAAATTACAATAGCAATACTACATGTAAAAATTACGAAGACACTTCTTATTAAAGTGAAACTTCTCTTGTCTAAGGAATTAAAAATAATTACACATAGAAAGGAATTAAAGCTGTTGATCAACGAGCAAAGTACTTTATTTCCGGTCAATTTCTTTCATGATAGTTTATACTTTCAAATGCCTCCCATTGACGAAGTGATCTTAAGTTTAGTTTTTACGAGATTATTCTGTTGAATCATTTCTATTGCTATCCTTTAGTAGTTAAAGTTGCAGCCGATGTCGTGCAAGGGGGGATGGCAAGTCACATCGAGCATCTAAGACCGTATTGAAAGGGGACTCCAAATTGATGGGGAAAGGCAAGTTACATCGAGCATCGAAGACCATATTGAAGGGGGACTCCAAATTGATCACAATTGATTTTCTCATAGATATCCAATTGATCTTTAATTATTCCAAATTCAGGATGCAAATGTTAAGTACCATTTGCCAAGCAAGATCGATGGCAATTGCAATGGTTTTATTCTATTTGTAAAAGTCAAGTGCGCAAGTATCTAAAAGTTAGACTATCAAAGTGTGACGACAAAAATTTGTTCTACATCTTGATAGGCCCCCTCACACTACTTTGAACCCAATAAACACGGATTGAAGAAAAGTGGAGAAGTCCAATAAATGTAAACAAAGAAAAACGTATACAAACGAGTACCAAGGCATGTGAGAAATTGAGATCCAAAACTCTAGCTTGCTCCCAACG
This sequence comes from Eucalyptus grandis, assembly GCF_016545825.1. NCBI lineage: Eukaryota > Viridiplantae > Streptophyta > Magnoliopsida > Myrtales > Myrtaceae > Eucalyptus > Eucalyptus grandis. Next base: position 19,074,297 of record NC_052620.1, read on the forward strand.
AGAAGGATGACACGACGAGTAGAAAATTGGAAAAATTATCCAAAAATTTCAAAGCTTATCGCGTTTTTGTCAATTCAATTATAAATCTCTTTGGAATTTGGTCAATTCAATTATAAATCTCTCTTTTGAATGAGTGTGGAAATTGTTACTTTTGTCAATTCCATCATAAATATATCTTTTGAACGAGTGTGGAAATTATTAGTTGTGAAGCTTCAATTAGTAGAGAACGGTCGCTCAACATCATCTATAAAAGTGCATTTGATTCACACCCACAAGTCCTCCAAATTCATTAATTGAGCCCCAATATGCACAGTTCTCTCCTCCTGATATCACCATCTACAACCTCCCAGTCTCCATAAACAAAGATGTGTCAGTCCCAAAAAGCTTTACTCAAGGAAAACTCTTAATTAGCTACAAATACTACAATCGAGTCGGATTGTGGCCATTGGAATAGGAAAATTAGAGTTTGTTTGGTAACCATGATATCTTTTATTTTTTTTTTGTTCTCGAGAATAAAATTCCGATTAGTAATGTCGGTTAATTTTTTTATTCTTCAAAATAAAAAAAGTAGTTATGGAATATATTTATTACATAAATAAGAGATAACAATCTATTTTTTATTCACAAAAATAAAAATAAGAAGAATTATTTGTAAATAAAAAATATTCTTAAAAGTGAAAATGTTACAAAATGCATCCTTAAATAGCTGATTAAACTTGGAATCCGTCCCCCTGTTTCGTATTCGTGGGGGAAGTTTCTGAAAAGTGAAAAAGACGTGAAGGACAAAACTTTTGGAAAGGAAGGAAAAAAAAAGACGAGAGAAAACACGAAGCAACTACGCAGAAAGAGCCCCGACGATGACAGCGGGGATGTAGTGCATTGTCACGAGAGCCACTCGAGAGCTCCCCTCCCTGATTTTGAATATTGTCATTGATCTTTAAATTAATCTGGAAAAATGTTCAATAGGATTCAATTTACATAAAGATAGAAAAAAATTATCCAAACGATTATAAATTTAATTGATTAATTCAGTCTTAAATCTTTTAATTGTGTCAATTTAGTTCTAAATTTTTAATAATTTGTCAATTTAATCATAGGCCTTTGGACGATTTATTAATATAATCATTTTGGATTTAATTGGTCAACTCTTCAAAAGATTTATAACTAAATTGACATAATTAGAAAGTTTAGAATTAAAGTGGCAAATCGTCAAAAGTTTTAAAACTAAATTGACATAATTGAAATATTTAGGACTAAATTGACCATTGTACAATAAATCTAGGACATTTTAAACAATTATCTCTAACAAGAGGTGACATATAAAATTTGGCACGAGATCGATCTCGATTGAGTTTGAATTAATTGTTCTTTTTTAGTTTTTATCTTGGGACTTTGAAAGCAATATGATGGACAAATTAGCAGTGCCCTAACTATTTTGTTGTGGTACCATATTAAAACCTCTGGATTAAACACCAATAAAGAAAAAGTCATTGAACTGAATTATATCCTTGAGGCTAATCTCGTGTTCATTGAGCACCCGAGCATGTTCATCTTCTTCGTTCGAGTCTAAAATGTGAATCCCTCTATTTGTGTTCTTTCTTGGGATTGCTCCAAGGAGTTTGAACTCACGTGCTTTGTTATGGTCATGATATTAAGTCTTGAATGAAAGAGTCATAGATGAATACGCCTAGATGAGTTTAAAGTATTGGGATCCTCTAAAATAAAATGGTAATTTTATCATGTAAAGTTACACTATCATCTTATTTCTTTGTGGAACTTACTAAAAAATGTCCACTCTAATCCTTGACTAATGAAAATCTCACTCTCTTCCCCACCCACTACTAGTCAACCTCTCCAATGCTGTAACATCACGTTGCCATCGTAGCTAGCAACTGTCGCCCCCTATCGTCATGTTACGCTCTGTTATCCCTTTGTCAACAAAACGAATAAGGACTTGGGGTGGACATCGTGAGAGCGAATCCTCCTTAGGTGACCTCAAGTCTAGGATCATGTAGGTTCAAGAGTGAGTATTAAAGGTTGCGGGGTAAGTTTTAGCTTTCAAATTTTCATTATTGGTGAATATAGGCAAATTTCGGGGCTAGGGTTCATGCTCATCTTGTTACTCTCCACCATTCTTATGAAATCAATCTATTTAATTAAGTATACGCACATACTTATAGTCAAGATTCTTCTTTTTCTTCACAGATTATTCATGTTTAAATATATGAACATGGGAGGAATCTTATTTAGGATTTGAATTTTTCTTTTTAAGTTATTATGTCGTAGGATAATGTTTACTTTCAAATATGAATATATATATACCTTCTTGTGAATGGGCTTGTCATTTTGTGTTGAATGTCTAAATTATTAGAATTGCAACATTTATAATTCCTAAAATGTATAAAATAACCTACAATTTTGCGAAATTAATATTTTCAAGTTTCAGGATGTTCAGATCCTACTAGATAAATTCCGAGTTTCAAAAATTTAGTATCAATTCCTGTGAGCCACGTTTCGCGATAGGGAAAATATCCTATCCACCCCGTACCTGTACCCAGGTGCTCCGGACATGGATCAAACCGGCAAAACTAGACAGGTGCGCTTGAAGGACTTTTTGTCTCTTACTACCGATTTTAGGTTATGATTTCAATGAAACTTGTTTGGCATTGAAAAACAATCTAGGAGTAAGAATCGCACACAAAAGCTAAATTTCCTAAGTTTTATTTTATACGTATCTTCGAATCTTTAGCAAGCGTAAAATTGAAAAGTTGAATTGTTTAAATTTTTCAATAGGGTTGTGGTCTAGTATAGCAATAAATCCATTTCTTGTTCGGTCTATGAGTTTACTTGGTAACCGAATTCTCAATTCAGGTATTCCTATCATTTTTGCGACTTAACCATTGGGTCACTCATGTCAATCATTGGATCGAATTTGTCACACGATAATCTTTTATTTTATTTTTAACCTGAGGAGAGAAATAATGTTAAGATTAATGTACATTCACACTCCGTTTGGTAATGTTTCTATTTTTCTCAATTTCTGTTTTTTTGTTCTCTGGAATAAAGAAAGAATAAAAATTCATTTGGTAACGTCAACTAATTTTTTTTATTTCTCGGAATAGAAAAGCGACCAAAGAATAGATTTAGAATGGAAATAAGAAATATTAAAAAAGGAATTTCTTAATCCTGTAAACAATTTCTATAAATGAGTTATTTTTTCTTTTCTTCCTCCTTGGCCCTCCACGACCGATGGTGGCGATCGGTGACGGCAAGGAAGAATAAGAAAAAAAAACTTAAAAAATTATTAAAAAATTAAAAGAAATTCTACGTTATAAAAAAATATGTGAATAATCATACTAAACGTATTTATGTTCTTTTTTATTTTGAGAATAGAAATTTTATGAGGTTACTAAATATATTCTTTTTATTAAGAAATTATTTTGAAAAATAAAAATAGAAAAATATTATTTAAAAAAAGAAACCGTTTAGTTGGAATAAAGACGTTACCAAACTAACACTTAATATTCTCTTTCATTCGCATCCCTCGTTCACGATTTTTGTGCAAGATAACACGCCACGAGGACAAAAATGTACCGAAATTTAGAGTGGCCCGAAAGGCACTGGTCATGACTCATGGGGGTGTGGGAAGGAGCAGGGGATGGTACGATCGGATGGGAAAGGTGGAGGAAGAAAAGCAGATATCCAGCCAAAATGCCCCGGCTACCCAAAAAATAACCCTCTGAATCTTTCTACCGCGAGTTTTTCACGTGTTTTGATTTCGATATTAGATGTGACTGCACTATATAACCGTGCCATAATTCGCCCATTTCGTGCAGTGCCGTGATCCGTGCATTTTGGTAATGCAGATTTCACTATTGCAGCGCCTAAAAACCGAGTGGAATTATAGAAATCGAAATGAGTAGGTGAGAGTGTAATAAAGGAATTAGAACGAGGGAGAAAAGACACGATATTCAAATGGCAATTAATACCGTAATCACGTATGCGGTCGTCTTGAAATTAGATTTATGATCAACCGACTTGAGAGATGCATCCATCATATCAAAATTTATCCTCGAAAAGACTTCCTAGCTTTGATATCATCCGTTACCCTTGGTTAGTCCGTGCTAACCAAACGTGGCCCATGAGAGGATCTTGGAGATGATCCCCGGGGAGAGGCGGGGGGGGCCACACACGAGAGCACAGCTGGGGCGGGGAGGCTATCGAGATTCGAGAGCAAAGCTTGTCTCCCTCTTACAATCTCATTATTTCGCGCCGCCCGTGGCAGGTGGAATCGCAGGCCGTGCGCCTCCTCGCGGTCGTCCCTCCTGGGCCTCCCCCCCGCGTTGTCTCGTAGCTCCCTCTGCAGAGCCGAACGAAAGCCAGCCAGCTCTCCTAGCTGGGGCGTTGCGTGCTGTTTAGCCATCTAAAAGAGCTTGATGAATCACTCTCGAATTGGACTCATGTGTTGGCTTTGTCTGCAATCAATCTGCCCATGATGCTTACGCTTGAGACTTCGAAGTGCAATAATTGATTCTCGACCTGTCTGTCTGTAAGGATTCAATCCGCTTCACGTGCTGAGTTGTCAAAAAAATGAACATTCCGAGTGATCCCAAGAGGTGATCTTCAATTGGTAGTTAGCTGGACTTAATTGGTCTGCAAAATGCACGTTTGCTAAGGGTGGCCTTGCCCTGATACAATTTATAAGGACTCGGCATAGGTGACCCGAGCACCCAATAAATGCTTTTGATCTTCCGTGCTAGATAGCCATCAGTGGAGACCTTTCTTTCTTTCTCTTTCTTTTTGGTCTCAAAGAATCTCCTTTTAAGGTGATTTAATCAGTGGCAATCTTACTTATCAATAAGATTGTCCGTCTGATTTATTCTTCGAATGTCATGTATATATATTTTGGAATGGGAGGTTTTTTGTGCCTGTAGTCCACTTCTAATGTACTTTTACTTTATCCAATTAATCTGGTGTTTTTGAGATTGTATCTGGAGTGAACATTAGCATTTGTGCTTAGGTCAATGCGGATGTGCGGACATCTTTGTAATATTTTTATCCAAGGAAAATTGCATCAACGGTTCTAAATTCTTTTCCAATGCTTAAATATTTGAAAAATGTGCAATTAAGCCTCAAACCTTTTGAATTCGGTGCAATTAAGTCCTTACGAGGACCACTTAACAAATTTTGTGGACATGACATGCTGGAAATCCCACCTGACATTTTTTTAGTTTTTTGAGCTAGTGCGGCATCTCGTTGAAAATAGGTAAAGCAAATTTAAAAATGAAAAAAAAAAAAAGCAAAACAAAACAAACAAAACGAAAAAACGAAACTAAAAAACAAAATTGGAAGAGGGAGGGAGAGGCCCCTACGTTGCCGCCTGCCAGCGAGGGCAGCAGCAAACCCCACTCCTCCGGCGCTGCATTTTCTGTCTCCAGGAAAGTGCATTTTTTGGGGGCTTTTTTTTTCTTTTTCTTTTTTTGATTCTCCATTTTTTTCCTTTTTTGGCCTGTTGCACTTTTTCTTATTGTGTATTACTATTAATAATTTCTTTGCACTATTTATAAAAGTCAAATATTACAAAAGGGGTGCGGATATTTGCTAGTGAACATCTAAATGCTTATGGAGATGGGCATTTTTCTTCGTAATATTTCCTTTATCTTTTGGCAATTAGAAAAATTTATTATGCCACGTTAGATAAATTTAAATGAGCAGCTTATGGTACACTTAGTGGCGGCAATTCTAGAAAGGACATGTGATTAAGCATGTTTTGATTGAGTTTAATCATGTTCATTGCATCAAATGACAGACCGTTTATATACGCTTAATTAATATGTCATTCGTAGGTCGAGCCTTTCAACTTATTTACTCCCATTAATGAGGGAACACATCTAGATATATTATATGCCTATAACATACATCTCGTTACATTTTTACATGTCTATATATGACTCGTATGTCTTGAACAACTTGTTAATTACATGTTTGTCGAGATTTCAAAAACATGGCACAATTAATACCGTGTCATGCCCAAGATAAATCTAAATTCTGACATGACACATTACAATAGGACAACCCAAATTGAATACCCTAGGTATTATTCATTGATGAGAGGAGCTCAGTTTTTGTCCGGTAAAGCTCTATAAAAATAAATGCCGAAACTTATTTACTAAATTTTAAATATTGATAATCTCAATTACCTATAAATACTAATAAAAGGTTGTTTGATGATTGAAAATTGATGGTCGAACATTATTAATTTCTCACCAAGGTAGAATAGCTATCATTATTAATAGGTTTAAGTAGTTTATTTGGTAAGATTCCCATTGGCATCAATTATTTTTTCAGTTTAGTAAATTAAGTAGTCCCTTCCCTCACTTGTAAAATTAAGTGGATGTCTGACTAAATTCCAAGTGAATGTCAAGAAAGATCAATAAACAAACTTAAGTTTATTCTGAATTTTCAATTGGGCTCTGCTAGAATAACAATATATGGGCTACTATGAAAATACCTTGTCATGAGCCATAAATTCTTGAAAGAGTTAACTCACAATAATTTATATTTATTTGGCGTTTGGTATTTTGTGGTTTGGAATAGATTATTATTTCATAACAGATTAAAAATGTCTCTCAATCATTTTTCTTTTAATCACACTTAATTTGATTATCAAATTGGTAAGTGTAACTTGCGTTGATTGATAACATGCTCATTTTATTATGATCCAATACAAAGTTTTGCCAATGTGAGTTAAGTTGGAAACACAAAATATCATAAGATTTGCACATACCTTACTCAATCTATAGACCTCACTCCAAAAGTAGACTAGACAAAAACAATGAAACAATGTACAAACCAAGAAGTTGCTAATGTGTTATGCAAAGGAGGTGAGCCTGATGATCCATGGATGATCGCACGGAGGATACTAAACTAGTTGGCTTCCATTTGAATCTTAGCAGGGCCCATTTGATTCAACTTATTGGGCCCCCATGATACATGGCCCAAATAAAGCACTCACCTCTCCATCAAGCCCATTGTCTGGCCCGGGGGGATTTTAATACATTGTCTAAAATCTTTAAATTATGCTAATTTACTCCTAAACCTTACAAAAGGTTTATGACTTTTTTGGTACCTTTCCCACCCACCAGCTATCTTGGATTGCTCTCAGTGGCTCCATTAGTATTATGTTTTAGCCCAATCTACGAAGGATGGATCCTTGACCTATCGATGACCGCACATTTTCTCTCATTAAACTAAGTGTTGCTTCACCTCGGTTGTTTTCTTTGTCATCGTAAAAACCAAATGGTAACAATGAAATATACAATGATGTTCTCCCCTATTTTTTAATGCCCTCCCTTGAGCAAAGGCTAGTACCCCTGCATAAAGGCTTGAAGCACCTGAGCTTGAAGCCGGTGACTTGTATATGGACATAACTTGTGTATTGGCAATGATATTTTGTCTTAATTTGGGGGTTAATATCACAAAAAACCCTAAACTATATCTATTGTGACACAAATACCCCAAACCTTATTGTGTCATCAAAAACTCTGAACTTGTCTATTGTGATACAAATATCCGAACTCTTTTTTTGTCATAAAAAATTCTAGAACCTATACCAATGTAACAAATATATCTTGGATGAATTCGAGATAGATGATATAAAAAAGTTGGGGGTATTTGTGCACAATGAATGACTTTAAGGTTTTTCAGGAATAATTTGTGATCTTTTCTTTTTTTTTGGGTAGTATTTATCCCATTAATTTATAAGAATGTGAGTCTTTTATCTTCTGTCGAATGAAAGGTTTTTTTTTTTTTCCTCCTCGCGATTCAACGCGCGTAGGCCTAATCAAGAGCTTACTGGGCCTGCCTAGGACTACTGGGCTTGAAGTATGATTCACGTGGGGCTTGCATAAGCATATTCTCCTGGGCTCGGGGCCTACCCACTTAAGCCTAGTCAGCCCACCTAGGCCCAATCACTTTATGAAGAAAATATAATTCGTTTAGGGTTTTGCGGACCAATTTTTACCCATCGACAGGGTCTACAAAGCACTCGGCGCTCACATTATCTAGGTGATAAATATAAATTACAAATGTCCCGATAATAAGGAGCGATGGAAAAAAAGGATCCTGTCATATGTCAAGACAACTTATTTTGACTTACTCGTGATAGTCCCCTAAAATATAAAATTTAAAAGCATATTGAGTTTTGAAAATCCACGAAACAAAAATAAAATTTTACAACCAACATTCGATTTTTTAAAAATTTATGGATGTTATAATTTTCGCATTAAATAAAATCAATCGTAAGTATGATGAAATCTGCCAAAAAAAAAAAGAAAAAAAGAAAAGGCGAAACGGATCTTATGAAAAAAAAAATAAGAATAATAAGACAGGGTCGACTGGTCTAAAGCCCCTTGGGCCTCCGCGGTTCGCGTTTTGCAACCCCTACTTGAATCTCTTGCCTCGCCACGGTCCTTTCTCTCCTTTGGCTCGCTCTCTCGCTCGCTCTCTCGCTCGCAGCAATGGAAGACCAGCTGGACATGGCAGAGAAAAAAGTAAGCTTTCCCCTTCTTCCTCCATGTTGCCCTGGTTCTGTCTGCATCTGCAGCTCTTTTGAGGCCGTACGTTGCCGTGCCTCCGCGTGAATTCATCTGGGTTCTCTTTCTTTGCGCCTCTCTTGACCCGTTAAACTGTAATTTGGAACACGGACTAGGTCTTTCGCGGGTTTTTTGGGTATACTATAGTTCACGGTATGAAGCCCAGGTACTTGTTTGCAGTTCTAGATAAACGTACTTTAGCGGGAAAAAAGGGTGTTGAAATTAATAGCGTGACCGAATTCACCAGTTCTAGCAGTGTCTGGCCTGTGGAAGGCGTGTCATTGCGGGTTGTTCGAAGAATTTCTTCTAAAAGAATGAATTGGCATGCTTAAATCATTCTTGGGTCGGTTAATTTGGAGTGACCAGACTTCTGTATCCTGGAAGTGTCAAGTTTCTTGGTTTTTCTACTGTTGGCAGGTTCTTGTTGAAGTGGTGAAAATGGCCCAGAAACGGGGAATGAGCGGTGCTAAAGGAGTGTGGAAGGATTTTTTGAACAGTTATGACAAGCAATTAGGGGCCTCTTTGAGTGATCCCTCCAGGAGGTCCAAGGAGGTTTTGGCTGCTTTCTTGAAGACTTTCACTGATGAGAACGATTTGAAGGTAATTAATTTTGGAGAATTGGTTTATTTAGGCTTAATTTAGCTCTCCGTAGTATAGTGAACGATTAAGATGGCTACTGATTGTCATTTGGTTGTTGCAGCTTTTTGCGAAAGTTATTCAGTGCCATTCGAACCGTGCCCTAACGGAGCTATTCAAAGAGGAATCTCCACAGCATAAGTCCCCGGAGCAGGTATGATTTGGTAATTTTGGTTTTTAGTGCTTTACTCCGTCAGAAGATGAATGCTACTTTGATGGAAGACTCTATGATCGTAGTCCTAACTGGTAGGTATTGCGCCATTGAGCCACTGCATCTGTTTTGGCTAGCAGTAGAAGTTACACTATTATGTTTGTTTTCCCTATTCCTGACAATTGTTGGATTCCGCCTACTGTAGCTTTTTAGGTTTTCCATCTTGACCAAGGTTACAATTGTTTTTCTCTTAATGTACATTTTCCTTGGATCTTTCTTTTAGGTGATAAAGTAATTGCACTTTTGTTTGAAAGATGAACTTATATTCTCAAATTGCATGCAAGAAGTGAATTTTCTCTCTCATTCTATTTCTTATAACTCTGCTTGATGGTAATCTACTTTGCTGTGGAATGATGTGCACCTATTGGTTTAGGGTTGGTGATGTTGCTATTCATCTAGATTCTCCTTAATGGTTTGATAATTTTCTTTCTTTCAAGTATGCTTACACATGTATGGTTACAAACGTCTCCATCCATGTCAAACGCAGTACTTCACTTATTCATTCTTAGGCAATTCTATTTGTTCTTTTTCCTGTGTCTAATGTATATAAATAAAGTTACAAATTTTTTTTTCTTTGTTTTGTTTTGTTTCATTGGTTCTACTGTTGTCTGTGGTAAGCTAAACTTGTGACTTTGTATGATTACATCTTTCATGCTAATTGCTATTGCTTAGTGAAATATTGTGAATCTTGGTATACTCTTTTTCTTATGTCTAGTGTTGATAACTCCTTCTGCTATACATCCTTTAGCCTTTCATCTCCTGCATGGCCTCCAGTTAGAAATGTTGTAATACTTGTTAATTGGGATGGTGGCAGTGCAGAGATTAGTTCGTCTCACTTTGGAACATCCGCAATACCCGTCGGAATATTCTTTCCCATCATACGAAGAGGTTTGTTATCAGAACTGCCGGTTTTCTTTTTAGTGCTACTTGGCAACAAATGTTCTGAAGTTCACATTATCATTTGTTGCTGCAATATAATGAATTATGTGTAGTGGTGTAGAATATTGACTTGTGAGATGTTCAGTGAGGTTTTTCATTGAATTAGTTTTCTAGTTTAATACTTGAATCTGCAGAAATCCTGTCTAAGTGTCAAACCTCGGTTTTATTCAGGGCTACATAGTCTGCAACAACCAGTTATAGTGTGGTAAGGAAGGCTCCATTGACATCAAAGGCTCAGTTGATGTAATTAAAATCTAGGTCGACCATTTTGGATGGTAGCAGCAGTGGCTTTTTATATTTTAGTTCTCCTCATTCTTTCTTCAGCTCAAGGTATGACAAGGGAAATAAAAAATCCAACTAGTTTTAGATTTGGAAGATCTGCAAAAAATCACTATAAGTTAGCATGTCTGCAGTGTTAATCCCTTGATTTGGAGCTCCCAGTTGAGTGTGGCTTAGAGAATGGGGTTGAGCATGTGTTCACTGAGGATGTCATAACATAATCACTGTAAGTTGCAGGATTAATTTGTCCAGGGCATCTTGTCAAGTGTGCCCTTGTGGGCCTTTCAGTTAGTAAATATAAACTTGAACTATAGGAATATCTATTTAAAGAAATAGAGTGATGCTGATATGCTGATGGGTTGGTGGGATCTCCTCCACCCCTGTCAATCATGCATTTTCTCATTTATCTGTCCAAATTTAAGAATGAAATTTGCATCAAATCTAATGCGGAACAACCTTCTTTTGATGCTTTTCATGCTATAGTTGCAATGAGAATCAAGAATCATTCTGTATGATATAATGTTGTCTAAAATACAGACATATTTGAAATATTAAAGGCTAATTTGTTATTTGCAAATTTCGGAGACAAAAATGATGAGATAGTTAACTGCTGTTCTTAATTTATTGATGTTTTACCATAGTCGTGTTAGCTAAGGCAATGAAATTGCAGTGATGCGGATTGCCATCCTCATGGTCATCCTTGCATCCTTCAAACTAATGCCTATGAAATTGCTATATTTTGATAGGCTGCTGGGATCGAGATCCTATTTAGGCAGAGCTTACTCTGTGCTCCAAATTCCAATGTAAAAGTTTCTGATAGGTCTCAATTTTGTGGATGAAGATATTCCATATTTAATCTAAGCGCAGGACCACCAATGGTGAGGAAAAGAGTGCCTTGTTTGGGTTAAGTCCTGTCAAAGGGCACTTTCAGTGTGTAGCCTAATTTTCATCATGAGGGATTACTAAGCGTAAGTTACTAGAAATTCACTGTTGTAGCACTTATCTGCAACTAAAGATAAAGTTAGCAACTTAAGTTTAATGTGAGTTTTAGAAGGAACAGCAGATTATTTGGCTTTTTTTTTTTTTTTTTTTTAGGAAGCCAGAAATTGTAGTAATATGCTATTTTGATCAATTAGTTTGTATGGCCTAATGTGTGGTTTCGTATTGTCAAGTTCGTACTGGGTGCTGATAAGACCAATGAAGTTTTACTTCAGTTGTTTTTCATTCCCTAAATGATCTTGATAAATGTGCTGCACAATGGATATGTGCATTATGCTTTTCTGCATTGTTTTTTCCCCTAATATGGTTAGATGGTGAAGCAGGAATGGGTGGTTATAAAGCTCAAGAAAAAGTCCAAGGTGATGAGATCAACCAATTTGGTTGCTGTCGACTGTGAGATGGTGCTATGTGAAGATGGCACTGAAGCTTGTGTGAGAGTATGTGTTGTGGATCGCAATCTGAAGGTACTTGTTTGTTCATGGCCACATTCGATGATGTAGTATGATGGTTGAAGGGCCTTTGAAGAAGGAAGGATACATAAAACCATGCTGTATTTCTCCTTTTAGTTTTAACTTGCTGCATTTTTTGCTCTCTTTTTATATCCATTTTTTTTTTTTTTGGTGGGTGTTGGTTGTGGAGCTTTTGTGGTGGAGGAGAGAGACGCAATTTCCACACTAGAAATAATATCATTTGAAGAAAAAAAAATGTTCTCCAAAAACAGAAGGTTCAACAGCTTCTGCTCCTTTCCAAGATTTGTTGTTGTACATTTTGACCTTCATTGAGACCTTTGTTGTTGCAGGTCAAACTTAATGAGTTTGTGAATCCTGGTAAAGCAATTGCAGATTACAGAACTGAGATTACGGGAATTGCTGCAGCTGATTTGGATGGAGTTAAATGCTCATTATCAGATGTACAGGTGCATTCTCTGAATGGCCTTTTAAACTTAATGCTTAGTCTATATAGTTGAGTGCTACTTCACTGGGACAAAGTTGGCTTATTTTGCAGACATCTATGAAGAAGCTATTATCACATGGAACTATTCTAGTTGGCCACAGTTTGAACAATGATTTGCAAGGTAATTGAGCTTTTTGATTTGATACATTAAATTTTTCTCTCTGTCAGTACTAGAACTTTGAGAAATCATTTAGAATTGGTAGTTTTCCATTTGGTTGAATACATCCTTGTTCATACTTTTCATTCTGTATCTTTGGTTTCAGCACTGAAGCTGGATCATGCGAGAGTAATTGATACCTCTTACATCTTCAAGTATTCTGATGCACCTTTTCAAAGAAAGCCATCTTTAAATAATCTGTGTAAGGCAAGTAACTCGAAATTTTGATGTATCGTGTCCACTTTCTTTGCCAATACAGTAATAATTTACTTTCTAGTGTTTTAAAGCCAAAGCATCTATTTATTTTGAAGTTTCCCCTCAAATGCTTACATCTGAGTTTTCTGCCTTTTGGATGTGGTATAGCCCTTACAAGTCTTACTTCTCCACTCTTACGTTGGACATCCCTTTGGCAGAATTATAGCAAGCAGAAGATGCATTCTGTGCATTATTGATGAGTTTAATGCGTCATTTTGGCAGTCTGTTCTGGGCTATGAAGTTAGAGAGAAGGGTGCACCACATAATTGTCTAGATGATGCTTGTGCTGCAATGAAGCTTGTTCTTGCTGTTGTTGAGCGTGGATGCGATACAAATATTCCGTGTCTCCATGATGTTGTGAGTTTCTTTGCTTGCTACTCGAGTTTCTGTGAATCATTAACCTTCCTTTCTTGATCTCTTGATTTTCTCATTTTCTAGGTACCTGATTCCGAAGTGGCCAAGCTGCTGCTTCACAGGATACCTAGAATTGTGCCCATTGGAGAATTACATGGAGCAATGCCTGGGGAATTTAGAGTTGAACCAAAGGTTTGAAAATTTGAAACACTGTAATATGTAGTTGATATGGTTATATTATCTGTGCCATCTAATGTAGTAGTTAAACCCACCTTGTTGGTTATTGGTGATGCTTTCCTTGGGAGTTTTAGCTGTGTATGCTTTCTCTTCTTGCTTGTTTTCTGTGGATTAGTTAGAGAAAATAGCATGGCCTGTCTACTAAATGTTGAGACATGTTACAAGTTTTACTTGGCAAGCTAAACTGTTCCTATATTGTTATTTTTGGCCAATTCATTTTATTCTCTACAGACATGGGAAATTTTGTATATGACTGATGAAAGAACAGTGCATTCATGCTTGCATGTATTTATTATTTATTATGACAAACTTGTCAACTTGAAAATATTCTCTAAACGGTACTGTCAACTCAGGAAAAAAATGAAGTTGGGATGTAAGAATTTTGCACTTTGCATAAGTTAAAGTTCTTTGGTGATAGGCTATTGGATAAAGGGCATTAAATCTATACAGCAAGATTTCAATCTTTATACTTTAATTTTAGCCTTTAATTAACTATCTTTTTAAGCTTGCTACATTTGATGGTTTGCTGAAGTGATCTGGGAGTTAATGAGATGAACTGGTATATCGCCGAGTACCTAGATGTGTGGCTTGACATGCTATTATGCCATACTTTGTTATGGCTTTCATTATGTTTGTTCAGTGGTGGATCATTTCTTCCTGCAGTCATCTAAGAATGCTCGTGGGGATACGTATTCAGCTTTGGCTGTTTTCAGCAGTATGGAAGAGGCACATCGAGTCTATGAAAGTTTAGAGGCACTTTAGAGAAGGTAAATTTTTTTCCCTTAACCTATAATTGATCCATGAGAGGATTGCTTTCTTTCTATTCTTTTCTTGATGGAGGCTCTTGATAATTTTGCTCATTTCGCTCTTAATTTCCGAAACTAATTGAAATATTTTGTTGGGTTCCTTAAAGGACTCATTTGGACGGTCTCAGAAAGTAATTACATTTCATCTCAGTACCGGTACTGAGGCTAATTTATGCGTCCGTGAAACAATGCACGACAACTCCCTCGGTCAGTTGTTAAAGAAGAGAGCAGCCGAGATGTTGGATTCTGGGGAATTGAAAAAACTGAAGGTGAGCAAGATTGGAGAGATTGAGGTGGCAGCTGTTAATCAGTGCACTGATCACTTGAAAGAGATCGAGAGATTGAAGGAGGAGCTGAGGCAAAAGGATCTTCAAATAGTAAATCGGTGTGAAGACCACTCAAAAGAGATTGAAAGATTGAAGCATGAGTTATCCCAAAAGGATCTTGAGATCTCTGTTCTCCACAAGATTGTGCAACAACATAAGGAAAAAGAGCTGCGGAGAAAATCAAAGAAGTTCTAAATCAAGGATCTGACAAAGAAAAAGTCAATGGCTTACGCGCATGATTAATTGTGCTCCTACCAATTTGGCAAACACAATGACGAATTTTGCCTTTGCACCAGAATGGTGCAGAGATTCCAATTTTGGGTAATGACGGAACTGTGTGGATTATTTAATTCATAGATAAGTTAGGTGGTTTTTTTGGCCCGCATTTTGTTCTTCAGGCTTTGGAAATCATCTGGATGCTGCTACTGCTTTGACGATGGAAATTAATTGTCAGCTGATTTCCGCATTTTGGTTTTTCTATTTTTTCATAGAAAACTTAGAATGGAGTTTGTATTTCTGAAGTATTATGTATCAAGAGACATACTTAAAACTGTGTTGTTTCATCACCCCTAATGTAAAGAGCGTATTAAATTACGTGGGCACAGGGCTGATCTTTTCACTCCTTGAGCTCTGCTTCATTTAGAATGTGATGGTTAATCGAGATGGAAGAACCTACACGATTTGCACGGTTTGAAGTCTTAGAAATTTCTTGTCGACTGGGATTCAATGCATTATTCTGCCATTTGGAAATGGCAAATGCCTAAGACATGAGCAAGTTCATCACAAGCGCTTTGACATATGCATGACAAATTTCAGCATTCAAGGTTTGTTTTCTAAACATCACTAAAATATGAAGCATTCGATTCTTGGCCTTCTGATTTTGTTATGACCATTGCAGCGAAATATTTTTCTCAGCCTTTCTGAGGAGATGAAGGTTATGGTTACATTATAAGAAAAAGAAAAAATGAAAGGAAAGCAGGAAGAAGATTTCAATGTGACATCTGAAACTGAAACGTAAGCAATTGAGAAGAATATGAATTGAACTTGATAGGGACGAGAAATATATGAATGTGATAAATATGCATGAAAGCCTGTTAACCAACTCTTCTCAAGTTTAGATGCTCCTGTACTCTTCCAATCTACATCTTGGGATTCTTTGTAGTGTTCAAGGTCAAACAACAATGGATTGTAACGCGTCATTCGCTTTCATAATCTTCTTCATCTCCGAATGTAAAAACCGAGGCATCAGCTGCTATGGCTTTAAAGTCACTGACTCCACCAGAGTCAGGCTTAGGCATCTCCAGGCCAGAAGCAGATTTCTCAGCTCCATCACTATGCACTTCCTTATTAGCGTAACCCTGTGAATGTTGCTCACTGCCTAGTGACAGCTTATCAGCACTTTGCGTCAAGGTCTCCATTTGCTTCACTGATGAACTCCCGGTATCAGGAACAAGAGTCGGCTCATCACCACGCCGTACTTGCTTGTTATTTGAGGGACGGGTCTCCTCTCCTTCACTGTCAGAGAAAACATCATCATCGTTGTCATTTTTTTGAGATGCCTTTGTGCCAGTTGATTTGCTTGTGGCTCTGCCATCTGGATCTGAACTTCTTGACATTGTATCAGGCTCCTTGCCAGTGGAGTCAGTATTGGCCTTTGCTGGCATGGTGCCATCATAATCTATCATTACAACTTCCACGTGGAATCCAGGAGAAGGAACATTTCTCTGCGTGGTGATTAGCAGTAGTTCTTAAATGAGGGAAGAATAAAGTTATCGAGAAACTTACATATGCTCAAAGTAGCACACAGGTAATAACTACTTTTACCTTGTCAAAGCCATCAAGATCAGATGAGGTTAGAAGTGTTCTGTTTTCCATCATTGTCGTATTTAACCAACTGAAAGAGAGCAACGAATGAGGTAATTATAATGATGCATATGCCCTAAGCCAACACAAGAAAATAAGGAAACTCTGTCCATGATCAATGAATTTACAAAAGTCTTTCAAATAGTATCCAATAAACCAGGTATTGCAGACATGCTTAATTTTAGCAGGTGGTTCATAAGCTTTTTTTTTTTGTTGTCAACCTCAATTTCCATCGCATCTTCATGGACAGAAATAAGCATGGAAAAGTAAAGCAAGCTGTATAACCGAAATACTACTTTGAGATTTGAGGCTACCCTAGTAGTTATTGTTTACACAGTATTGTATTGAGTCATCTTTTTGCTTTATTTATTCATTGAGTCATTATAATAATTATGTGGTCTTGGCTACAATATTGAGCCATCGTCATTTCCGATCCAAGTGGCACATGGTCCAATAAAAAAAATAGGAGAAGAATAAAGTAATTAGCAAACCAGTAAAAATCTCCTTGGTACTCATGAAAGTGGATTTTAAAGTCCCCCTTCAACTCTGTAAGGCCAGGCTCTCCTGGTATAGCAAAAACGACCACTCCCTTCTTGGGTGGTTTGATCCAGAAATCTTGTGGCTTCAAACGCATAAAAACTCAGGTTAATATGACTCCACAAAGAAGAAATGTCCATAGAGGCTGATGTAGATGAAGTTGCCAAGAAGTTGTTCAAATAAAGACTTTTCAAATATAGGCTTTACCATTAGATCTTTAGTCTTGGGATGCTTTTTGGAGGAGAAGAGAACACCTATCAATTTGAGAGACATCCATAAGTAGTCTTTCATGTAGCATGTGATAATGGTAATTGGTTAGAAGCAAACAAGAAACGTGAACAGCCAAGACAGAATTTCAGAGGCTGAAGATTTTCCTATTTTGAGTCTTGTGCAATTGACATAAATGAAGTGCAGGAAATTTGACTTATTCAACTTGACCCTGAAGACCTCACTAAACATCAAATGCCTCAAGACCAATGATGGTACCTATAGACAGGAAATCTATGCTGCCCCATACAGATGCGATGAGACACAAGTTTTATAGACAGAGAGTACAAATGAAATGGTAAAAAGATATGTTTCAATTGTCAGGCTGACTTTTTAAGGGGGGAAAAAGGCACTTGAATGAAGAAAGCCTGACGTTACCAAACATTAGGTGCTCCAAATAAGCATCAACCCGGTCCTAAGTTAAGTGATGAGGGTGCAATATATGGGGAATTAGCAAACAGAAAAAATTCGACGGAAACTAAAGACGGTAGACTTTATGAGGTTTGGCATGAACTCCTAAATAAGATAATGCTTCAGCTGAAGAGAATGCTATGTTTCTTTCTGACATCTTTGTTCATTTAGTATGCAAAATGAAGCTACAGTAGCCTTCCAAGTAAACTCTTTTATTGACATCCTGATGCCATGGACATTTGGACTTACATAGTCTTCTCTACTACATGTCAGAAGCATCAGAATTTTAAGCATCAAAAGAAAAGCAAACAGGCATGACTACTCATATCAGATCTCAAGAAATCCAGAGAAAGCCAATTTGAAAATTCAAAAGTAGCTTAAAATCCAACTTTTTGGCTGAAGTTCACTTACTTAAACGTGAAACTATCCAGCTCCTGACTTTTAGATTGCATATTGGGTTTATAATCATTTCGAACTTAATTTGACCATCCTAGTTCTTTCAGTCCAGTTATCAGTATTTCTGTTTTAAATAATAGTTTGGATTACATAGTGCCTAATTATTCTTTTGGTTCTCCTTTTCTTTCGAGAAAGTAGCAAAGCTTCAAAAACAACTTGTATAAGCAAAGAAAAACTCCCAATTGAGAATGTGTTTACTGAAGATTATGGAGGAGAGCATGTAACATAGGCATAGAAGTCCTCGAGCAAATGACACCTGTTATGAATACTTTAGGGATGGCTACATTATTCCCTTTTTTTTTTTTGGGCTGAAACATTACTACGTATTAAGATGAGTCATATTGGCCACTAATTTTCATGGGTGAAAATAACAAAATATCCTTATATAGTAGAGATATATGTATTAATATCAGACCAGATTCTGATGAGTGAGGTATGTTATTAAGAGCATCCACAAGTAACTTGAATACAAGCCAGAGACAAAAATGTTTGTCTCCAATTTGCAAAACATATGGAGAGAATATGAACAGTACAATCTGCAAAGAGATGCAAAACATACCATTATGATCAGATATCGTAATCGCTGGCCTTATCCAGGAGGGACATCTGTGAAGCCGGAATCCTCTAAGCATGCATCTGATGAATTTCCAAATTTAGGATAGTGTGACACCAATCAATGTTATTCTATAACTGATTCAAAGGAGCATACCTACGTCCAGCTGGAATTTCTCTACTGAAGCCGGTTAAAACACGCTCAAAGTACTGGACATACCTCTGTTCACAGAATTAAAAAATTGTCAGAAAGATGTGATGGTGGATGGTGATTGACACCTTGCATTAGAAATTGTTGTGCATGTGATATTGACTGACAATTTGACTTGGAAGAACTAGAGCCTTGCCATCTATACATCTTTTCTGATTGTAGTAAGCAACGGCCTCATCAGCTGTAGGGAAGATCTGCATCATGTGGCAAATACAAAACAGAGGAACAAAGGAAGTCAAGTAAATACTAAACATAGACCAGTTCCATAAACAAATATGAGTGCCCAGCAGATGAACCGTATGTCTCTGTATCTGATTACCTTCATGAACAAGAGAAGGCTACAGATCATCAACCCTGTCCTACCCATCCCAGCTTTACAGTGAACTGCCACAACATTTTCTATGTCCTCCTTCAACCATGAGGATGCACTTTGACAAAAGGATAGTATAAGTGGCATAGGTGGGCAATTGTGATCAGCAAATGGAAAGGTCGCAACCTATGATGCATCCAAAAAGTCAAAAGCCCATACTTGGGAATTAACAGAAAGCCATAATGATCATGGCACTAACAAATAATCAACTTTGACTTTGAGAGGTCAAAACCTCCCCCACCCACAGAATTATACGAGAGAGTATAAATATTACCTTTCCACCAAAAAGTGATGCATCATATAGCCTTTCTGAACAGAGATTATAGACTTTGTATTTTCCCTGCAGATAAAGTGCTTGTATGAAGCAGTAGTTAAGACAATGGCAAAGGTGGTGATAGGAAACAATGCAATCAGAATGTCAAACGAATCTTCCCAAGCACCATCTCTTAATGAAGGAAAGGTGAGATCAGTTGCTAAACTAGTTCAGCATGGGAGCAAATTAGACAGCAATGACATTTTTGTGGGAATGAAGCACACAAGCAAACTGAACTCATCTCAAGATTCTCAACAATTTAATCTGCTGACTTAAGTTGCCCAAATAAAATGCTATCTTGCAGAAAACACTGATCCAGTAAACATATGAAATCGTAGAAAAGGAGTAGACAGTGTTGTTTAGCAGGAATTTGAAACAGAGTGGATCTACTATATCTACCATTAAGACGAAATAACGCAATCCCTCACATCTTGGAAAAAGAAGCAGCCACCCTGACTAGGTCATGGATAAGAAGTGCAAAAAATGGAAAGTGACAATCTGTCTGTTTTTTCCCTGTTAGATATTGAAGCTAAAAAAATAGTTGCGTAGTACTAATGGACAAATTTTGGGGACATCATCTCATTTCTGGATTCCATCTCATTTTGTTAGAAAGAAAAAGTTTGATGTAACAGAACAGACTATGTTCACATATAAGCTTTGTTATGCCATGGCTAAATTTTGAATGATTGCAACAGAACTATCTGCAAACTCAGCAAATGTTATCTAACTCATCTGACTCCTCAATAACATGTCTTAACATAAAATATGTGCAGATTTACAGATCCCAGTGTAGATCAACACACGGATTACTAGAAAGTGCGTTTTATAGGGGGGCAAAAGAGAATAAAAAAATAAATTAACAAATAACTCATAGAAATAGCTTGTTTGAAAGATAACATTACCTGGTGGTGCGTCTCAAAAAAATTAATCACCTCTTCCATATGATTACGATAAAAGCCCTGGAAAATAAGCTTCAGTTACTATATTGTTGGATAGTCTGAGGTCGAACAAATATTAAATTTTGGCAGAGCTTTTCACCTCAAAATACCCAAATAGACCTGAGCTTATATCTCCAGCTGGGAATCCCATTGCAATTACATTCTCAGTGATATATGTCATATCCAAATCAAATCCTCCTTCCTATTAAGTACATGGCATGATTAGCACAATTGAAAGACTAAGCATACTACCGAATGAGCATATAAAAGAGCTATTACCAGACAAATAGGAGTGTAAAGAGATAAAAGGAATGTATGTGACAGCATTAGAATTGAAAATAACACGAAGTTATGCTCAATAAAGCAACCGCCAATTTATAACAGAGAATTATGAATTCATAGAAGAGAATGATAAGCATAAGTATTGGAGAATATGCATATGGAGTATCCATAGCTCTTCTCCACCAGCTTTACATGTGACAGTTTACACAAGACCTCCATTCAAAATACCTACGCCCAGCCTCTTCTGAAGGGTGATTACTACTCAACCTTTGTGTTTTCAAATGCATATTTCAAAACAGTTGGTCAGTATTAACTCAACTCATTCCTTTAGATATTAAGATTGAAGATTTAATTTGCATCTGTGAAATACAAACATTGCAAGATTAACACCTATGATTGGGGCTGTTGCATAGATCCCTTGGACAGGGTTTTCCTGGAATTAGACCTAAGTGCAAAGACCCACTTGTAACTTCCCTCCATGTCATGCTAGTTGTTCATTTCCTACAAGGTTTATATGATGTTGAAATGGTCCATAAAACATATTAGTGTTACCTGGTATCTCCTCTTATTTTGTGAGACAACATGTCGTGCCTTGACCTGCACAGCCTTCACAGCATTGCGAGATGAGTCAAGCAACCCTTTTGCCACTGATCCGAGGCCACCAGATTGAGCATTTTCTGAGGTGCCTCGATCAGCCTCTTTTGTTGGAGTTCCTGCGGGTAATCGAAATCCCATGCCATTGGCAAATCTTGATAGTGTCCCAATCCCTGAATTTGGACTCTGTGAACTGTCCTTTGAAGTTGCTAGAGGCTGCGGAAGTTTCAAATTTCTTGTCCAAGATGATATGCCAGAGGCAGATAAGAAAGATGGCAATTCATGGGAAGGGGTCCCTGTCTGAGAAATGCTAGGGACGGTGGGTTTATCTTCAGAAGAAGTGGAAGGAGATTGAGATGATGAGTCCACTGGTTGGGCATCCATTTTGCCACCCAATGCAATGATCAAAAGCTGTAACTCATCCAAGTTAGACCAGCAATTTGAAGCATGTATTGTTTGAATCTCACAAGCTACTCATAGGGCACTCACCATCATCTGACCTAAACATCTACCGATATAATTGGCAGAAAAAGATTCATGGAAAAAGACAGTCAATTTCAGATGGCTAATTAATAGTCACATGGAACAACATACAGAGGTAATTGAAGAGAACAGAGTTCAAGGAAGCTGGACTCATGTCACGATCAGCATTACCTTTCAGAGCCAAAAAAACTCGTGGATGTATTAGTTGGCATTCAAGGTCGTAATTACAAGTGATGCTCATAAGCAGCTATGCCACAAGATCGTGCCAAAGAAAAAACTGTGCAGTGACACTTGTGCAACAAACTTCTGTCGTATGATTAGCGCATCACATCACAAACAATTCATTGATGAGATTACATCACCAGAGATCTAGCCTTCCTATTCAGAAATTAGAAGCAGCTCTTCCATACGACAACAAAGATCAAACAGTCAATCTTTGTTAAAATCGAAAATTCATTTGTGGGTATTCAGATTAACCCCAATAGCATACATCAACACAGTCAAAGAGGCCTTCCTTGGCATGAGAAACAAAAAAACCCTGGAAATCTCCCGGCCAAATTATCAAGCATATAAAGGAAAAATGTCTGCATAAACACAGGTTTTCGCCAATTATCTGGTTGAGGCCAAGCCCAACCGAGTTGATCTTGTGAAGCATTGATAACTATGTCTATCGACGGTCTTCAGAGATGAACAAGAACAGAGAGAAAGAGAGATCTGGGCAAGAAGGCTAAAGGGGCACGCACATTAATACATACAGATCAAGAATCTATGCACATTGAGCAAATGGGTATAGAGATAGAGACACAAGAACGATGATTACGTGCAGATTACTTTAACTCTAAGAGATGGTGAGATCCACTGAAACGAACCAGCGAGCGAGCGAGAGAGCTTTGTCTTTCCCGAGGAAATGCAGGCCCAAAGAAATGGCGGACTTCAAGTCTGGTCACTCCCAGTTTAAGCCATTTTTTCCCGGGAATTTTCTTATAATTAAAGAAAAACAATGACGCCAAAAAAAGGTTATGCGTTACATAGATCAAATCCAAGTTAAATTGAAAATAGAAACACTGCACATTCTTAGTTGGCACCCCTTTAATTGAAGATTGAGAAAGTGCATGGTCATCTTTTAACTTGGCGTTCTTTTTCGAGAGGGATAAGTGTATTAGTTAAAATTTATTATGAAAGTACAATTAAGTCTTATGACTTATAAAAAGTGTAATTAAGTCAAAAAATTGTCAAATTAGTGTAATCGAGTCATTATGTTCTGATTTCACTAGTGAAAAATGCTGACACGATTTTTTTTATTAGTTTTCTCTTTGCAACGTGACGTTAACCTCATTAAAACGTGAAAGAAAAGTCTAAAATAAGGTTGTTTTGGTTTAAATATAATTTTTAAAATAATAAAAGAGAAAGCAAGGCAAAAGACGAGGGCTTGTAGCCATCCCGCCATTGCAGAGATGGTGGGTGCCAACTGGCTAAGGGTCGGCAATCCTTGCTACCTACAGGTGAGATCTTGCAAGCCCTCACCCAAATCTAGGCGAGGGTGACGGCTCTCGCCTAGATTGGGTGGATTCACTAGCCACTAGCCACTAGCCTCGTTAGTTAGGGCTTGGCAACCCTCATTGTCCATCCTTGCTTTTGCCTGGCCTTCTCAACGATAGCAGGCCACCGATGGAAAGACTGCAAGTCCTTGTCACCCAGTTTCACCCTCCTCCTCCTCATTCTTCTTCTTCTTCTTAATTTAGCTTTATTTTAATTTAATTTAAAAATCAAATTTAGATCAAAACGACATCATTTTAGCCTCATGTTACATGTTTAGCCACGTTATTACTGTGTAGGAGAGAGAAAATATTAAAAAAAAATGTATGTCGATATTTTCATTAGTTAAGTTGGACAGAGTTAACTTAAGGGTCTGATTATATCAATTTAACAAGTTTTAAAACTTAATTATACTTTATACTATCATAACTATTTAAGATTTTTAGTGCACTTATCCCTTTTTGAAATATAGTACCTTGAACTTGTTATTTTTCCAAAATTCTTCAAGTTAAATCCTCTAATTTTTTATTCATCGAAATTGACATAGAATCAATGCTAGTCAAAGTAGGGTATACCTGTAAGTGAAGTAGTCTATTAATTGATACATCTTAGCTAATGGTATAATGATGATATTTCTTAATTATACTTAAAGTAATTTGAGTATGTTATATTTATTAATTATTGAATCTATATATTTTTCTTTCAAAAAATGAGGGAGGTGATCCCATGAAGAGAAGGAAGAGCCTATTCTACCTCTTGTGGAGCAACCAAAGACAACTTACAAGTTCAATGACAATCATCCGAATCACAATTTCTAAGATCACATAAAAAAATATATCATAAAATTAGAAAATCAACAATGTACCTTCATCTATTGATAATTGTTTTCGCCCATCTACAATATGTGGCAATCAATATTCCAAAACGTACAAAAAAAGAAAATTACTATTCTCAATTTGAGCACCAATAGTTTATATCTCCTTTTGAATTCCATCATATGATTCCTTTCGAATTCTTTCTATTAGTGCAGTCATATTCTTTCCTCTCCCACCGCTACCATCATCGTCCAAAAAAGTAAAAAAACATCGATGCCGCATGCCATTATCATAGCCGCCAAACAGATCCGAAGGATGTGATTCCCAAATTGGACGGATTCACAGGAAATAGTAAAGACAAGTGATGACGACCCGGCCCGGACCCACGACCCGAACCCGTCGGGTCGGCGCAATCGGGCTGCGTCGTCCATACCCGCTCGCAACCAGGACCATTGAAGAATCCGCGATGCAACGCGGACCAGAGACCCCCGACATAAAAAGTAAAAAACAGAGAGACCAGATCCTCGAAACGCTCTAAACCACGCACGACAAAAACGAGGGAGCCAAAAAAAAAAAAAAAGAAAGAAGAAGAAAAACGCGACCATGATGGATCCCGGCACCTCCACCTCCGCCCCCGCCGCCGCCGCCGCCGCCCCCGCCCCCGCCGCCCCCTCCGCCGCCGACTCCCCCGCCTCCCCCGCCGTGTCGCAGTGGGCGTTCGCCGTGTCGCAGCGGTACCAGCACCTGCTGGACAGGTCGGTGCCGCACGCGCAGCGGCGGTGGGTCGCGACGCTTGCGGTGGCGTGCGTGTACCTCGTGCGGGTCTACTTCGTGGAGGGCTTCTACATCGTGACGTACGCGCTGGGCATCTACATGCTGAACCTGCTCATCGGATTCCTCTCCCCTCAGGTCGACCCGGAGCTCCAGGAGCTCGCCGGCGGCGGCGGCGGCGGCGGCGGGTCCCTCCCCACCCGCGGCTCCGATGAGTTCAGGCCCTTCGTCCGCCGCCTCCCCGAGTTCAAGTGCTGGTAGGTTTACGGGTTGGGATCGCTTCGCATTATTGTTATTTTTGATT
Organism: Eucalyptus grandis; assembly: GCF_016545825.1. Classification (NCBI taxonomy): domain Eukaryota; kingdom Viridiplantae; phylum Streptophyta; class Magnoliopsida; order Myrtales; family Myrtaceae; genus Eucalyptus; species Eucalyptus grandis. Next base: position 19,099,747 of record NC_052620.1, read on the forward strand.
GGTGATTGCGATCGGCTACCTAAATTAGATTCGGTGGATTTGATCTGCGTCACTTCGGGGGTGGAAGATGGAATTGTGTGTTCCTAATACTCTGAATTCGAGGTATTTTGTGGGTGGGAAGGCTCGTTGTAGTTGGCGATTTGTGCCTTCTAGTTTGGATAACTTGTAGGCAGACGGTATAGATTGAATTTGTAAGAGATCGGTAAAGTTCATGTTTTCAACGTTTAGGGAGTGTTTTGTGACATTTTTCAATCGAAGACCGATCCCAGGTTTTCTCAGTGGGAGTTGATTTTGGGGGCACTTTGGTATTGGTTATTATGATTTGCTATTGATTGGATTTGGTGGAATTGATCTCTTTCATTTTGAAGGAGAAAGATGTGATTGTGTGTTCTGGGTATTCCGACTTCAAGTGGAAGGATTTGAGTGGCGTGATGATTTTTGCCTTCAGTTTGGATTGCTTGGAGGAAACCGAGCAGTTTTTAATTTGTGAGAGATCGGTGAAATTGGTCTTTATTATGTTTTTTAGAATGTGATGTCTTTTGCGGGGTTGGGGTGATAAAGAGGCACCAGAGGTCTCATGACTAGATTCAAAATTTGGCAACTGAAGAAGTTGAATGGTGTGGAACCATCATGGCGTCTCAGTTTCGTGTTTGAATTTTGTTATCACAGGCAGTCACTTGTTCTTGACTTGAGACTGGTTTTAAAAATGCTTGCCATGATGTAAAAATGCCTTTTGATATGATTTTACTGTTCCAGCATTCTTGATCTGCTCCGTATACGTTTTTTCTGTCCAATTACACGTGGATGCTTGAGTTTATTCATGAGGGGCAATTGAAATTGACAATCTAAACTTAACTCCGGGAGCCAATTGAGAAGCTCAGATTCCCTGTGATGATATGTTTCCTTCTTTTATGTCCTTTAAGATGTATAGCCTTTTTTTTTAACAATCTTTGACTGGCAATATTCTTGTCATTTAATTGATTTAAAACCAAACAATGTTTTGCACTAAATCGAGAATGTCATACAATAATTGTTCAACTCATCAGTCTCTATAGAAGGTCTAATGCTTATGCTTTTGAAGATTTGAATTTTGATCTGCTGATTTCATTGGTTCCATTGGGAAAGCTTTTGGATATAAAAATTCATTTCCTGCTAAGATTGGATGGTTACTTATTTAACATATTTTTCTTGTCTCTCGATGGAAGGTTACAAATCACATGGGCATTTGTGATTGCTTTCGTGGTGACGTTCTTCAGCGTGTTCGATGTACCTGTCTTCTGGCCAGTACTCCTTTTCTACTGGGTCATGTTGTTTACGCTTACAATGAGGAGACAGATAATGCTTATGATCAAATACAAATATGTCCCATTTACTTTCGGCAAACGGGTATGCTAAACTTTATGTTCTCTCTTTCTGCATGTCTGCTTCTGCAATTCTTTGGTATGTATACTTACTTTGCCTTTTGACTCTACTTCTTTTCCATCAGCGCTACGGAAAGAGAGCATCTTCAACTGATAGTGCAAGCCTTCCAAGGGATTAAATATTTTGAGTATGATCTATCTATAGTTCTCGAGTAGGCTTCTCTTATCCTGGCGTCATGGCAGCAGATGGAGCTTTCTCACAGCAAAAGATTGGCTCAAAGATTATTTTGGCATGTTGCCTGATACTCCACCTTTCTGAAAGAAATTTTATAGATAAGCCTACTGAAAACCATCATGGAAACTCCTCAAGAGGAGTGAAGTTAATGTACTTTTTCTATCTTAGCTTTAGTGAGGGGTAGTCCCAATTTGTTCTTTAGACATGGCATTTTTTGTATTGCTGTCATTTTAATATAGCTGAATTTCCTCCTTACCAAAAAAATATAGCTGAAGTTCTTAGTTCCCTTTTTGTTACCTATTATGTGTTTGTCTCCACTTGTCTTTTATTAGCTGTTCCTTTCCCATTTTGGTTGCATGGCCGATTTACGAGAGGATAAACTGTTGCAATATGGATTAGCTTCGAAATGCTCATGATTTCTGTATTCAATCACTATTATTGAGTTTGTCTTGGTGCTTTAAGGAGGATGATTATCAGTGCTGGATGTCTGTACTTGCAGGTTCATTGAGCGAGGATTCCATAACATTTATTGGTAATGGTGTTGTTTTAGACGATGACCTTCTGCTGGAAGCTAAGATTGTTTCTGCTCATGGGTAGACAATGAAAGTGTCAGCCTTTGCCAGCTCAGAGTCCCTCTCTTGTTTGCCTTTCATGAGTTCACATTACATATACTGTCAGCGATGATTTGTTCTAATTTAAGATGGGAGGGGTCACCATAAAGCTGATTTAACGATGCCTGTGGATTTGTTAGGAGGTTTGGAGTTTTGTTCTAATGGCATGAGGCTTTTAGGAATTGTTAGAACAAATCAATTTGGATACAAACCGTTAGGACATTCCGGCAGGACTCGCATCTCAGCCAAAACTGATACTTGTACAAACTGCATACTCGTTGCTTCCCTTTCTGTAGTTTACAACTCTCTTTCAAATTTCATACAAGGAAAAGATCAAAAGGAAAAAGCAACAGATTTGAATGAAATTTTGCGTAAAATCTTTCAGGGGCATGTTCCCTGGGAGGAAAACCAAGCGAGAACGAATCTGAAAAATTGCAAGGGCCCGGCCTGTAGTAGCCATAGACTCCATAGAAGGTCTGCTTCAAAGGAAGCACAAGGAAAATGAAAGCAGCAATGACAGAAATATTGCCCAGGGACTACTGAAGTAATTGTGCTTGAGACTGGCTCTCCAGGCATTCCACCTTTGGTTGTAATATCTGTTCACCTCCACGGACAATGTAGAGAGGTAACTGTCATTGATGTCAAAGACCACCTCCTGGCAAAGTCGGCTGTAGAGGTCAGCGACCTCCGCATCGCTCCCAAGGCAGTGCTCGATGATTGGAGGTACCCGACGTCCTCGGGGGATCTGATTAAGTTGTCCATAAAGATTACGTACGAGGTGATGTTGTTGCTGCAATCAAAGTGGGACTGCTTGAAGGCTATCAAGTTGAGGAAGAGCGACCTCATCCCATTGTCGATCAGAAGCTGTGGGATCTTGAGGATCCCATCCTTGAACTGGATGTCCCAGAACCTGTCCGTCTTCCTCTTTCTAAACTTGATCCCAGCTTCCCGGAGCTCCCTCACACAGCGGATGCGTTGCTGCTGCCTCTTCTCGGCAACTTGGTCAGAGTGCGACTGTCGCTTGATCCATGCCCTTGGCTTTGGCATCGGGCCTGAGAGGAGAAGGCTCTGTTGGAACACTTCGAGGCAATGGAGCTCGCCTTGGTCGGATAACAGGTCGAAGGCGGTGGTGTAGCTGAGAGACTCCAGCCTGTTGCGGCTAAGCTCGGTCAAAGGCTCGTCTGTTGGCATCAGAGGGTCAAAGAACCGGAGCGCCAGCTTGGCCACTAGCCCATCCTGGTTGGGATCGCCGAGCTGGAGGCTGAGCAGCTGGTCGAGTATGAAAAGAGGGATCTGAATCTTGAGCATGATCATGTCCTGCTGGATCATGTGCATCGATCCCCGCATCGAAAAGATGGGGTCATTGCGAGGGTAGCCGAGTTCCTTGAACCCCTCAACGACTCCCCGGAAGAGCTTGGTCACAAAGCACCCATCAAGAACCATCATCTCCACGAACTTGTTGCTGCTCATGGATATCGTCCCCTTGAGCACGCACGAGCTTTCTCCTCAATTTTCCTCACAGCATCTAGATAGAGGCCTATCTCATGACTGGTGTGCCTGAGGATGCGGCGGAGGCAGCGCCACTTGTGCCAGTCCATCTGGCGGAGGCGCTTCTTACCGTGGTGGTATGGCTCAAGGGAGACAATCTGGGGGATGTAGGTCTTGTCCTCACCATCCTTGAGAAATCGCGGGATCTGATAAATGGAGAGCCTTGTCCATGAGCAGGCCTCATCTTCTTGGCAAGCTTGCTCAAGCTTCTCTCTGATAGAGATGACCCATTCGGACTCAGCCGGCCTTGGCTCATCTTCTGACATGTTTTCACCCCCTTTGTTCTCGACCATGACCTGGAGAGCCTCGGATAGTCCTTGCTATAGCTTAAGAAACTTGTGTTCCTGAGGCTGTTGCTGCTGGTGGTGGCGATCTATTATTTCCGTGGATGCATTGGAGGTTGATTCTTGGACAGTCCGGATTCCATAGTTTCTCTGAGCTTGAGGGTGATCAAGTACCAGCTCAAGAGCTCTTTGTTGAAAACAGCAACCATTTCTTCTGCCTAACGTTTCTCTGCCTTTGCCTATTCATCCAAAAATATTTTTAATTAAAATTAAATTAAATTAAATTAAATTAAATTAAAAATAAAAACGGTAAATGTTTTTTTAATAAAATCGAAAAAATAGGCCAGAGGCTCCCTCTAGCCTATGATCATCACCCTCTCACCGGTGAGGCGACGGCAATGGCTGGCGCTTGGGCAAGTCAGCGACCCTTGCCAAAAATAGGAGAGGGCAACAACCCTCTCCCAAATTTGAGTGAGGGTCGCTTGCCCTTCCCCCAATCTAGGGGCCCTCGATAAGAGGGGCACTAGATCACGTGAGGGTTGGTGACCCTCGCCTAAGCCAAGGAGCCCAAATTAGAGAGAAGGTTGCTGCCCTCTCTTGTTCCTAGCAAGGGCCTATTGGCCCTCACCTCTGGTCGGCGAGGATTGCTGGCCCTTGTCTAGTCCTTGATGACCCTACCAGCCATTATTGTCACCCCATTGACCCTTGCCCCGATCTGGGGGAGGGTTGATGGCCCTTGGACTTATGGATGAGGGTGGGGCGAGGGTCGGCGAGCGTTGCCCAGATTTAGGAGAGGTTCATGGCCCTCTCCCATTTCTGGTGAGGGCCTATTGGCCCTTGCCTCTGGTCGGTGAGGGTCATTGGCTCTTACCCAAGCACCAGTGACCTCGCTCCCCCATCAGCGATAGGTGGCGGTCATAGGCAAGAGGGAGCCCTTCCTCCTTTGTGTTTCTTTATTTTATTTTATTTTATTTTATTTTATTAGTTTTAGTTTTTTTAGTTTGTTTTTATGGAAAGAAGAAGAAAGAAAAAAAGGAACAAATTAAAAAATTTAGAAGACGAAATTGCACTTCACCAAATAATGAGTTTAGGTACTTCTTTGAGATTAATATAGTCACTTTAGACTCTTATTTGAAATAAAATTCACTTTAGGCCCTTATTTGAGAGAATAATGATATTTCAAGTTCTTTTTTAGAAATAATATTTATTTTAGGCTCTTATTTGAGTTAATGAAGACATTTCATGCTCTTATTTAAAATTTTCCCTTTTTCATGTTTAGGCTTGTAATTATTACTCATCTAGAAAACCAACATCAACCACGACTTTTGAAGACCTAACTCCTCAAGCTATGTTTGTAGTTAGGATAAAATTCATGATAGAATAAATTTTATCATAACTTGCATTTGGTTCTTGTCTAAGATAGGATAAAGTCAGATTTAAAAAGGGATATAGTTTGAATAATATTATCTTATAGGGGAGATGGGATAATGTAGATAATATTTCTAATATTCGAAATATAAAAGTTATTTTGATCAAATAACAAACTTCTTAAATTAATAAAATTAAAATAATATTTGAGTATACATAATATTTGAATTCTAATATAAAAATTCAAAATAACTATAATTTTTTTTATTTGTTCCTATTTTCATTTATGTATTTGAATTTCTTTTTATCTTATAGTATAAATTTATACATATTTCCTATTTATATTTATTACATAATTTACTTATTTTAGGTATATTAGTATAGTTTAATATATAATAAAATTTTATTAGAGAACTATGAAAGGGGAAAAGAATTAAAAAAGAGGGAAAATAATTAAAAATAGAAAATAAAAATAAAAATAAAGTAGGCAGGGGTGTCGTGAAAGATTTTTATCATTTCTATTTGCGCAATTTTCAGGTTCATTTACACTGATATATCATTCATATAAAAAAATGGACAGGATGGATATGAAAATTTTCCACTTTATTATCGTGATTTATCAAATAACAGATAAGATATAACAAGATTCTTGAATTTTATGTCATATCCTATCTATATAGAAATCTAGATGATCAAATGCATCCTCAAAGTTTTATTTTAATCTTTAAGGAAAAAAGTAACAAAAAAGCCATAAACTTATCGCAATTGTGTCGATTCAATCATAAACCTTCAATTATGCTAATTGAGTGGTGCTAATTGACTGCTTCTAATCAATTCTGGCCAAAAATTGCATGATGTGGATGCTGACTATTCTAAGTAGTACTATCATTATTGATATCGATTTTTTTATAATACTATAATTTTTTTTTTTGGAATTTTTATTTAATTTTTCTTTTTTTCTTTTTCTTTCTTTCTTGGGCCCTCACCTATCACGGGGTGAGGGCGCAAAGGCACTCGCCGGATCTGGGCACAAAACTTATTCCCATATAGGACAAGGCTACTTCTAAAGCCCGACCCGAGTATTCCGTACACAAAGCTATTCCTATATTGGGCAAGCCTTGGCAAAAAATTGGGCCCGATCTCTATGGGCCCGGCCCGAGCCCATCAATTGATCATTCCGGTCACGACCGACTCCCGCCGCCCCACCGCCGCCGCCGCGTCGCGGTGGGCGTTCGCCGTCCCGAAGCGGATTCCAGCACCTCCCGGACAAATCGGTGCCGTCGTCTCGACGCTGGCGGTGGCGTGCGCGTAGCTCGTCCGGGGCTACTTCGTGAGGGGCATCTACATGCTGAACCGGCTCATCGGCTTCCTCTACCCTCAGGTCGATCCGGAGCTCCAGGAGCTCGCCGACGGCGGCGGCCCATCCCTCCCCACCCGCGGCTCCGACAAGTTCAGGCCCTTCGTCCGCCGCCTCCCCGAGTTCAAGTGTTGGTAGGTTTACTGGTTGGGATCGCTTCGCATTATTATTATTTTCGATTGAGAATTGCGATCGGGTATCAATTGGATTTGGTGGACATGATCTGCGTCATTTCGGGGGCGAAAGGTGGAAATGTGTGTTCCAAATATTCTGAATTCGAGGTATTTTTGGGGTGGAAAGACTCGTTGTAGTTGATGATTTGTGCCTTCAAGTTTGGATAACTTGGAGGCAGACGGTGTAGATTGAATTTGTGAGAGATTGGTAAAGTTCGTGTTTTAAACGTTTGGGGAGGGTTTTGTGATGCTTTTCAATTGAAGACTGATCCTAGTGTTTCTCAGGGGGAGTTCATTTTGGGGGCAGTTTGGTGTTGGTTATTACCTTTTGCTCCTGATTGGATTTGTTGGAATTGATCTACTTCATTTCGGAGGAGAAAGATGGAATTCTGTGTTCTGACTTCAAGTGGGAGAATTCAATTGGCGTGATGATTTTTGCCTTCAATTTGGATTTCTTGGCGGAAATGGATAGTTTTAAATTTATGAGAGATTGGTGAAATTGGTGTTTATCAAGTGTTTTTTGCTGGGTTGGGGAGAAAAAGAGGCGCTGGAGGTTCATGACTAGATTCAAAATCTGGCAACTGAAGAAGTTGAATGATGTGGAAGCATCATGGTTTCGCGCTTTCATTTTGTTATCACAGAGCGGTCGCTTGTTCTCGACTTGAGACTGGTTTGAAAAATGCTTGCCATGATGTAAAAATGCCTTTTTGATGTGATCTTACTGTTCCAGCATTCTTGATCTGCTTTGTATACATTCTTTCTTTCCAATTACATGCAGATGTTTGAGTTTATTCATGAGGTGTTATTGAAATTGACAATCTAAAGTTGACTCCAGCAGTGAATTGAGAAGCTCAGATTCCCCCTGTGATGATATGTTTGTTTTATGTCCTTTCAGATGTACAGCCTTCCTTTTAACAATCTTTGATTGGCAATATTCTTGTCATTTAATTGATTCAAAACCAAACGATGTTCCGCACTGAATCGAGAATGTCATACAATAATTGTTCAACTCATCAGTCTCTATAGAGGGTCTTATTAGTTTATGCTTTTGAACATTCGGATTTTGATCTGCTGATTGCATTGGTTCCATTGAGAGAGCTTATGGTTTTATACATTCACTTCCTGCTTAGATTGGATGGTTGCTTATTGAACATATTCTTCTTGTCTCTCAATGGAAGGTTACAAATCACTTGGGCATTTGTGATTGCTTTCGTGATGACGTTCTTCAGAGTGTTCGACATACCTGTATTCTGGCCCATACTCCTTTTCTACTGGGTCATGTTGTTTACGCTTACAATGAGGAGGCAGATAATGCTTAATACAAATATGTCCCATTTGCTAGTATCCTGAACCTTATGTTCTCTCTTTTTCCTGCATGTATGCTTCTGCAATTCTTTGGTATGTTGCTTATTTTGCCTTTTGACTCTACTTCTTTTTCATCAGGACTACGATGGAAAGAGAGCATCTTCAACTGATAGTGTGAGCCTTCCAAGGGATTAAATATTTCGAGTTTGATCTATCTATAGTTCTCAAGTAGGCTTCTCTTGTCCCTGGTGTCATGGCAGCAGATGGAGCTTTCACACAGCAAAAGATTGGCTCAAAGATTATTTTGTCATGTTGCCTGATACTCCACCCTTCTGAAAGAGATCTTATAGATAAGCCTACAGAAATCATCATGGAAACTTCTCAAGAGGAGTGAATTTAATGTAAATTTTCTGTCTTAGCTTTAGTAAGGGGTAGTCCCAATTTGTTCCTTAGACATGGCATTTTTTGTGTTGCTGTCATTTTAATATAGCTGACTTTCTTAGTTCTCTTGTCACCTATTATGTCTTTGTCTCCGTTTGTCTTTTATTAACTGTCCCTTTCACATTTTGGTTCATGGCCGATTTATGAGATGATTATTAGCTTCAAAATCCTCTTGGTGCTTGAAGGAGGATGATCATCTGTGTCGGATGTCTGTACTTGCAGGTTCATTGAGCAAGGATTCCATAGCATTTATTGGTAATGGTGTTGTTTTACCTTTTGCTGGAAGCTAAGATTGTTTATGCTCTCGGGTAGACAATGAAAGTGTCAGCCTTGGCCAGCTCGGAGTCCCTCTCCTGTTTGCCTTTCATGAGTTCACATTACATATACTGTCCGCAATGATCTTTTCTGATTTAAGATGAGAGGGATTGCCAGAAAGCTGATTTAAAGATGCTTGTGGAGTTGTTAGGAGGCTTGGAGTTTTGTTCTAATGGCATGAGGCTTTTAGGAATTGGTAGAACAAATCAATTTGCATACAAACCGTTAGGACATTCCGGCAGGACTCGCATCTCAGCCAAAACTGATACTTGTACAAACTGCATACTTGTTGCTTCCCTTTCTGTAGCTTACAACTCTGTTTCAAATTGCAATACAAGGAAAAGAATTAAAAAAAGAAAAAACAACAGATTTTAATGAAATTTTGTGTAAAATCTTTCAGGGGCATGTTCTGTGGGAGGAAAACTGAGCGAGAACTAATCTGAAAAAATGCGAAGATCAAGAGCCCGGCCTGTAGTAGGCATAGACTCCATAGAAGGTCTGTGTCAAGGTAAGCACAAGTAAAACGAAAGCAGCAATGACAGAAATGATTGCCCAGGGACTGCTGAAGTAATTGTGCTTGAGACTGGCTCTCCAGGCATTCCACCTATGGTTGTAATACCTGTTCACCTCCACAGACAGTGTAGAGAGGTAACTGTCATTGATGTCGAAGACCACCTCCTGGCAGAGTCGGTTGAAGAGGTCAGCGACCTCTGCATCACTCCCAAGCCAGTGCTCGATGATCCCGCAGTAGTGGAGGTACCCGACGTCCTCGGGTGAGTTGATCAAGTTGTCCATGAAGATTATGTACGAGGTGATGTTGTTGCTGCAATCGAAGTGAGACTGCTCGAAGGCTATCAAGTTGAGGAAAAGCGACCTTGTCCCATCATGGATCAGAAGCCGTGGAATCCAGAGGATGCCATCCTTGAACTGGATGTCCCAGAACCTGTCCGTCTTCCTCTTTTTGAACTTGATCCCGGCTTCCCGGAGCTCTGTCACACAGTGGATGAGCTGTTGCCGCCTCTTATCAGCGACCCGGTTTGAGTGCGACCATCGCTTGATCCATGTCCTTGGCTCTGGCTGCGGGCCCGAGCAGAGAAGGCTTCGCCGGAACACTTCAAGACAATGGAGCTCACCCTGGTCAGATAACGGGTCAAAGGCAGTGGTGTAGCCGAGAGACTCCAGCCTGTTGCGTCTAAGCTTGGTCAAAGGCTCGTCTGTTGGCATCAGAGGGTCGAAGAAGCGGAGTGCCAGCTTGGCAACAAGACCCTTCTGGTTGGGGTCGCCAAGCTGGAGGCCGAGCAGCTGGTCTAGTATGAAAAGAGGGATCTGATTCTCAAGCATGATCATGTCCCGCTGGATTGTGTGCATCGATCCCCGCATTGAGAAGATGGGGTCATTGCGAGGGTATCCAAGTTCCTTGAACCCCTCAGCAACTCCCCGGAATAGCTCGATCACGAAACACCCATCAAGAACCATCATCTCCACAAACTCGTTACTGCTCATGGATATAGTCCCCTCGTAGCAGGCACGAGCTTTCTCCTCGACCACCTTCACCGCATCTAGATAGAGGCTTATCTCATGACCAGTGCGCCTAAGGATGCGGTGGAGGCAGCGCCACTTGTGCCGGTCCATCTGACGGAGGCGCTTCTTACCATGGTGGTATGGCCCGAGCGAGACAATCTGGGGGATGTAGGCCTTGTCCTCACCATCTTTGAGATATTGCGGGATCCGATAAATGGAGAGCTTTGCCCATGAGCAGGCCTCGTCGTCCTGGCAAGCTTGCTCGAGCTTCTCTCTGATGGAGATGACCCATTCGGACTCAGGCAGCCTCGGCTCTGCTTCTGAGATGTTTTCGCCCCCTTTGTTCTCGACAACGACCTGTAGAGCCTCGGATGGTTCTTGCTGTAGCTTGAGAAGCTGGTGTTCCTGAGGCTGCTGTTGTTGCTGGTTGGGGTGATCTATTAGTTTTCTGGATGCATTGGAGGTTGATTTATTGGGGAGTCCAGATTCCACAGTTTCTCTGAGCTTGAGGGTGATTAAGTACCAACTCAAGAGCTCTCTGTTGTAAACGGCAACCATTTCTTTTGCCTAACGTTTCTCTGCCTTTGCCTTTCCTGGGTTTTGATCTTTGAATTGATGCTTTCTAAGCCCCCGCCCACACGCGCAAAAGAAGAAAGCAGAAGTGGTTTTTTAATGGCCAGGGAAACTGGAACAAAGGAGAGATTTTTCCAACATCGAGATTCAAAAGGAGCTTGATGCTTACTTTTTCTTCATTGATTCTTATAGATGAAGCTCATCAGATAAAGGAATTCAGTTTTTCAATCGAAACCCAATAGTCAATTCCTCAGTTCTAATTCTCTCGAGTTCGTGAAATCCACCATCTCTCCATCATGCGTCGATATGCTCTGTGGGTCTGCGCATATGGTGTTGATAATAGTGATAATTGGTATTAATTTGACCAAACACCCAATGGAAAATCCAACATTTTGCACATGCGATATGCATAGAAAGGAGGTGGAGCGAAGGCTCATCCATGATTAGCATGCCCCACCTTACCCCATGCATGCCATCATTATTGGCCGTCGCCAGTTCAATTACGTAAAATGAAAATGATGGGGTCACGTAGAATATTAGGTGGGGAGGGTCGTGAGATTTAGAGGGCTCATTTTTGATTCAAAGTTGGCAACAACAAAAGAACCCACGCAACACTGACTTTTTCCTCTAGGTTTCCAGATCTATCACGTAATTATTACCATAAAACAAAGTTTGAGGTCCTTTGATAAGGAAAATAAAGAGAAATTGCTTACACGGCTCATTCGCCGCTTTCTGGAGGATAGGGGTGCGTCATTAGCCTCATGTTTTGCCTTGAGAACCGGATGATTTATATATCCAGATTTTAGAGCACATCTATGAAATGCAACTCGGACATATGTGTAAGAAAATAAAAATCTTAGTTACTTTACAATATAGCTGGTTGTAGACATTTGTGTGAAATAAATAAATTTTGTATGTAATGATTTTGGTAGTACAATTTGCCTCAGACAAAAAAAGTCAGAATACGTAATATTATAAAAGAATTGCATCTTCGGTATATGACATTTTCGACAAAAGAAAAGTATATGAGAATTTCTTTGAAGTACTAACCCCTCAATATCTAAATTTTATTTAAACATAATGTGGAATGTTAATGCAATCTTATATTACATAAATATGTGATTATAATTTGTTTTACGTACATGTATTTGAATGTTGTGCGGTTATATCAATAGCTGCAACTGAGGTGATCACCGCAACAAATGCGACCGCCACCGTCGCTATAACCATCGTGATTGCAGTAGTTTGATATTGTCAGCCACCCACAATTTTCTCTCCCATTTTTTTTTTTTTGTAATTTCTTTATAGCGTTGTTAAGTGATTCTTTTGAATATTATTATTTTTATTTTTATAACTACATCGGACATGATATCCTATGTTTTGCGAAACAAAAAATAAGTTATACAAATTTCTCATTTTTTTTAATATTTTTTTTTATCATATCTTAGTCATTATTTACAACCAAATATAGTCTACAACTTTCAAGATCGCCTCCTTTTTTTTTTTTTTTTAAAATTATTTCTCGAGGTTCTTTGCAATTGTCCTTCAATAGAATATTGTTGGCATGCAAACTTTTGCAAATTTTTTACCCCTTTTTCTTTTAAAAAAATAAACCAAACCTGCATTTCTAAAAAGAAGAAATAATAATAGTGAAGATAAAAATAGAATTAGTAGAAGGAAAAAAGAAAGAGAGAATAAAAAAAGAAATAGAAATAAGGGGGCCTATTTCGGTCAAATTGGAAAGGCTTAACATGATTTCATGGGCCTGATGGAATTGACGCAGCCTACTAGCCCATTCGACCAGACTCCAAGCTTGGTTCGTAGCCCCAGGCCCATTATATCAGCTGAGCCCGCAAGCTTATTTGAATTGGAAAGCTTTCTTCATTGATTTCAGGCTGCTGTAACCACCGCTGGTCGACGCGGTCCGCCGTTCCACCGGGTCGATCTTCTCTCTGTTCCACTCTGTTTTCTGGTCGGGAAGCTCGAAGTGCACGAAGCTCGGTCTCCTTGGCCGGCTCTGATTTCATCAGTTGACACTTCCCAAAGCTCCTTTCACTGATTTGGTCGCCAACCACGGCTTCAATTGGCTTCACGGACAATGCAACGGCTCACGCTCTCTTTTTACAAACAAGAGGCCGTCATGATATACTCGTCTCTGTTTAGATCAGGATTGGCTTTACTCGAGACTAAGTCATTGATTCTGAATATCCTGAACTGATTTCATGTAACTATCTAGTCCAATGAGAACATGAGTGGTCACTGGGGTTAGATGGCTTAGATAAAGAGTGACTCTTGACAGGTTTTTAAGATGATGAATGGGCTAGAATGAATCGAATTGTGTACCGAACATGAGAGGGCGATATGAGATATAACTATATGTGTGTGTGCACATGCACGAGCACGAAAATTGGAATTAATTAATGAAAGTGCATTTTGACTAATGGCAATAAGTTTCAAAGCTTAGTGTACTTAGGTGGAGCACTTTCAAGATACGTGACCTCTTGGAAATGTGCTCACATGTACGAAAAGACAAAATCATGAGGCTCAATATAAAATTGGCTTTGTCAAAGCAGATGATACCATTAGTTAAATCTAGAGCGTCACATTTTATATTTAGTGTAGTTTACAATCTGAGCCCATTGATGTGTCATCGTCCTATTCCTCAACTAGTTTGATGATACGTCTGTCTGAGTTAGCTTGTTATGGGTTTGCTTTCATTATTGGTCAACCTGAAAGTAATATTCACATGATTTGAACGCTCTTGACTGATATATTGATCTGATTGCCTTATAATCTTTGCTGGCCGAATCTAGAACTCAACTCGTTGATACCTGACCATAGCCAGTCATGCTCGAATTGGTCTATGGTTCACGCTGTTTGCGAATCACCATGAACAGAGTCGATTAATCAAGTTGCTGCGTATGTATTCGGTTCTGCCATTCTTTGGCATGGTCTAGCTTCCTTTTTCTGCATTCGTATTCTCTATACGCACTGAAGCTTATGAATTTCGTTCTCTCGCGCGGTGTTCACGTGATATGTTGCTTAAGACGAAGGATGGACATCAATGGTGTATAGTGAGTAGAAGCTTGGATAGTTTAGCCAGTACTAAAACATGGCGACCAAGATGAATTAGTTCACTTCAATGTTAGGCTTAAGGTCGGTTTGTTTTGGGGAAAATATTTTCCTCATTTTAGTTTTTTTTTTTGGTAAAGTTCCTCTTTTAGTGTTTGGTTTGCTTAAAAAATCGAATTGCTAGTTAATGGAAAATGTGTTTGTACCAAAGCTTAAATTTAGGAAATTGTTTTCCTTTTTGAAAAAAATGGAACACTTTTTCCAAAATATGACTAGATATCGATGCTTGGACCCAAACTCTACACTTGGGACACGGAAACCCCAACGTTTGTTCTTAGATCACCACGTTTAGGATCAGTTCTCTAGTGACCAAACCTAGATCAATTGAGGCTAGGCCTGGGACCTTGGTGCTCGGGCCTAGGTCCTGGGCCTAGGGCCTTGGCGCCCATGCCAGGTCCATCCAAGCCGGGCTAAACCCTTGGTGCTAGTAGTCGTGCTCGAGTCCTTGATGCTTGAGCTTTAATCCCAACCCTTAGGGCTGGGTTCACAAAGGCCATGCGCAGATTCTGAGCATTAGGGCTTTGGTTCTTGGTTAATGAAATGTTTGTTCTTACAAAAATATTTAAAAAATTCAAATTTACAGTTATTATTAATTTTTTATTTTATGTATTTTTTTTTTTGTTTTGTTTTGTTTTTCTTTTTGCTTCTTCTCTAGCAATTGGCCACGGGTGAGCTTGAACTTGCCCGAGGCCAACAAGCTAGAGATCTTGAGGCCTTGCCAGGTGAGCGAGTTTCGAGTTTGCCACAAGCTGCCGAGGTTGAACTTGCCTAAGGCGCTCATCGATCTGGTGAGGCTGTGGTGAGGCCTCAAGCCTTGTTGGTCATCGATTGACCAATGAAGAAGAAAAAGAAAATAAAGAAAATAAAAAGTAAAGAAACAGAAAATAAAAGAATATATAAGCATGCAAAAATTAGAAATACAAGCTTTTTTGATAATTTTTCTGATAAGATTTTCCTTACCGAAATTAAATTACAAAATACTTTGTGTCTTTTTTACATCTCAGACACTAGAAATTAAAGTTATTTTCTTAGAAAAAAAACTTTCTGAAAAATCTTTTCTAGAAATGACATATTTTTCGTGAAACAAACGAATCCTTAAGCTGTTTTAGAATTAGGATGTTCTATGTATAAAAGGGAGTAAAGGAATGAAAAGAGGAAAGCATAAAGAGAGACGAAGAGCTCGTGCTTTCTGGAGACAAAGACACAATATGTATACGAAAATAAAAAATAATAGGAAAAGGAGAGTCTCATTTAGATGGCTAGATCTTAGGCGTAGATTTAGTTGTGTTTAAATTAGTTCATGTTCTTACAATTTAGAAGGTTCCATTTTGTTGTTTTTATTTTTAGGTTAAAAATGAATTTTAGATAGATTTCTTCTAGGTGAATTAAATAACAAAATAAAATGAATGAAAAAGATGAAATAATAAAAAGAATGATAAAATATCCCTTCATGTCACTTATATTAAAGTAACTATTAGGGGTTAATTAGTTCATCTTCATTTTAGGATTAATACCACCAAAAATCTTAAACCAGTACACCCGTAACACATTTATTCAAAACTAATTATAGTCAAATCCCAATTTAATACTTTTATGATAAATTTACCATTCATTAGTCTCCATTAAATTTTACTTTAAAATTGCTAAGTTTGATGACATGTAGTAGTTGATGGCTACACTAGTTTGGGGTTTTATCCTCCATTTCTCATAAATATTTTTTGATTGTTTGTGGTATTAATCAAATTTAACAGAAATTAGCAGATGAGCAAATGTATCATTTTGGGTTTTTGTCGATAAAAAATTAGTTTGGAATAAATTTATCATAAGTATATTAGTTTAGAGTTTTTGTGATAAAAAAATTAGTTTGAGATAATTTTGTCATAAGTGTATCAATTTAAATTTTTTGTGATATTAACCATTCATTTTAATATTATGTGATTTTTAGTAGTAAGCAACTCTTTTAACCAAACGTAGACTTCAACTACAACTTTGAGAATTAAGCTGACGGGAGTTCATCTCCCGTGGCTCAACAATGAGGCAGTGTATATTCTTTTCTCAACTTGTATTGGGTTACTTTTTTCCACTTTTACTTTTAGCCATTCTTTCGCGGCTCTTGAGTGACGTGAGGTTTCATTTTTAACTCATGAAATCATGTCTCCAGACTTTATAACAGGATAATATAATATTATTTATCTGATTCGTATTAGGTTTACTTTCCCATATTTTCCTTTATAGTCTTTATGACTTTGTTTTATTTTGATTTGTTTGATTTCTTTACATGTCTGATGTTTTGATTTCCTTAGATTTTGTTTGATGATCAGATCGCACTTCGAAAATAATCTCTATCAATGCAAACAACCGTTCATGGACGCTTAATGAAAAAGAATCTACAATTCCATAATTTGATAAGACTGCATGAATCACTCTCATAGACAAATAAATTGAGTTTAAGTACCAAAAGGGCATTCGTTACACGTTAACCTAATCAAAACCCAAACTTAGGATCTTTGGTTCATAGAAAGTAGAATGTCCTCTTGCGTTTTATTTGGCTCTTAGCTAGCTCTAATAAGTTAGTGGCAAATCTCTTTCATAAGATATAATTCCTCATCTTTAGATATTTCGAATTTAATTAAATTTTCAATGTCGCGTAAAATAAGAATTTGGAATAACCTATATCGAGCAAGAATGAGCAAACCTTCAACATGAGGTGACATTTGGCTCGACAATCCACACTGATTTTCCCCAACCCTGCTTTGGGAGGGTCATGACAAATATTTTTCTAATCCACTTCTCAATAATCATTCCTGGTTGCAAGTTGCCAGGAAGGGAGTTCTTATGATCTAGAACTCACCGTTGTCAACAGTTGAGTTTTGTTCGGATCACCACAAATGCCCTCACCGAACACAACGGAAAAATGTCATCTGGACCCGAACCGAGACATGAACCGCATAATGTCTGAACCGAAGAAAGATTCAAGTTGGTTCGGGGATCTGTTTTTCCTCTTGTTTTTTTGTTGGGGCCTTTTTCTTCATTTTCTCCCTTCGCATGCCTCTCTGTTTGTCCGTTACAGCAAGCTCCAGAGTCCCTCTATTACAGCAAGTTTGCAAGCTCCAAGGTCAAACACAACGCCATGGACAGATCTTGAGATGGGACGGGAGCTCCTTAACGCCATCGACGGGACACTCTTCACCAGCGACGTGTCTCCTCCAGATCTGGAGACGATGAGGCTCCATGACCACGGTTCTCGTTGAGATCTGGACGGTCATGGAGAAGAGAAATAAAGCTCGACCATGGACAACCATGGACTCATCCAGATCTGGGCTGCCATGAAGAGCTAAACGATCATGGACGACGGGTCCGGCAAACTCGATGGTGAGCTGTTAGCTTGGATCTGGAGGAGGCGCTGTTGACCACGGAGGCCGGAGGGAGTCAGATGAATACAGAAGACAGAAAGCACCCACAGGCGGGAATCGATGGAGTTCAGGCTTTAATCGCCATACTCATTTTAACTATTGGAGGACTGTAAGTGCTCTAATTTGGTTTCTAACCGAGCTCTTGTTGACACATGACGCCCAAACGAAGAAGAGGACCACAGAACCAGAGGGATTTAATAACGATTGGTTCGATTTGATTCGGGTCAAATACTTGAAACGAACCGAACCCAACCGTCTAAATACTCTAATTATTTTACTTATTACCTGAATCGAAAACACCCAAAAAATTTTGCGTAGGTGGTTTCGGGTATTTTTGACACACTGCACTCTCTGAGGATATGATTGTACCAATCTCTTAGCTGGGTTTAAAAGTTAAAAAAAGAAAAAAGAAAAAGAAAAAGAAGTTGAGGTTGGTATAATTAATTATCGTTTTTGCTTCTTAAGCTTGGGTCAGAAGGTGGTTGATGACTCGTTAGGCTACATTTCATAGTCAGAATCAGGATAGGATAAATCTTATGTTTGATTCCTATTGAAGATAAGATAAAGTCGAATATAAAAAGAAAATGACTTGAATAAAAACATCTTATAAAGTATGTGGGATAAATGTTGATATGATTCTAATATCTATAATATAAAAAGATAAGTATAGTCAAAGTCTTAAAATTTATTGCGAAAATATTATTGAGTCTTAAAACTTTCGAAAAAGAACAATTAGGTCTTAAAACATGTCAGATTGGTGCAATCAAGTTCTTTTATTACTTCTGTTCAATTTGACTAATGAAAAATGCTGACGTGGCTTTTTAAAATATTTTTCTTATCCTACGTGTGGTATAAGGTTAATTAATGCACTAATACATCGTCATTCTAATCTAAATCCTAATTTTTGCACCAAATCTTAATTAAATTAGGTTAAAGAATCAAAATGTTTTTCCCAAAAAAAAGACAAACTAAAAAAGGGCTAAAAGTTGAAAAAAAACGAAAAAAAAAAACACATACACAAAACTTAGGCTCTTCGCTTGTGGCCGCCGCCGCATTGCTCGCGGGGTGTTGGCAATGGTGGGTGAGGTCACTGGTGCCTCCACAGGGTTGGCAACCTTTGCCAATCATGGGTGAGGTCGTCAGATATCGCCAACACTCCACAAGGGATGGAGTGGCGGCCATAGGCTCTCGCCCCTCCCGCCTACATTTTTTTTTCCTTTTTAAAATCTTTTAGCTTTCTTTCTTTAAATCTAAATTAACTAAAATTTAGGTTAAGAAATTGAAACTTTGATCAAAATAGTGTCGTTTTAGTTTTTAGTTTACCTTAACGCCACGTAAAAAAGATAAAATATT
This sequence comes from Eucalyptus grandis, assembly GCF_016545825.1. Taxonomy (NCBI): domain Eukaryota; kingdom Viridiplantae; phylum Streptophyta; class Magnoliopsida; order Myrtales; family Myrtaceae; genus Eucalyptus; species Eucalyptus grandis. The sequence continues at coordinate 19,118,737 of NC_052620.1, forward strand.
TAAAAATTTATGTTAGCATTTTCTGTTAATTAAGTTAGATGGCGTTAAGGAAAGATCTTCATTACACCAATTTGACTAGTTTTAGGATTTAATTATTTTTTGTAAGTTCTAGAATTTAATTGCACTTTCATAACAATATAAAAGTTATTTTTATTGAATAAAAAACTTCTTAAATTAATAAAATTAAAATGATATTTGAACATAATTAATATTTGAATTCTAATATAAAAATTCAAAAAAAAATAACAACAATTTCTTTTATATTTATTATTATTATTTATTTATTTATATATTTAGATTTAATATATATATATATACACACACACACACATACATACTAAGAGTGTACATTCATTACATGTTTTAGTATTTTAGGTATATTATTATAGGTTAGTATTCGATAATATTTATTAGTGAAAGATGGAAGGGAAAAAAATAAAAAGGAGGGGAAAAATAATAAGAAATAAGCAAATAAAAATGAAATAGGACAGAGTTTCGTGAGAAATTCCTACTAAATTCATTTGTGCAATTTTTAGGTCATTTACATCGATATGTCGTCCATATCAAATAATGGACAAGATAATATATGAAAATATTCAATTTTATTACTATGATTCAACAAACAATGAATATATAATATATCAAAATCCATGAAATCCAATGACTAAACACAACATTAAGGCACACACTTGATCCTAAATCTCATCTTAACGGACACTATTAGTTGAGTTTAACTATATTGAACACAAAACTACCTGGCCGAATATAATTTATGCGGTCTGAGTTTGACCACCACCGCATATTCTTTTTAGAGGCGAGACCACCACATATTGAGCATGCAAATAGGTAATTAGCCACAATCCTAATTCCCAGATTTTCACCAGAACTTTATCATTCGTAAATCCCTGATCAAATGATTTCCACTGTATGAGAAATCACGAACCAGGCCTGTAGTAGTCATAGACTCCATAGAAGGTCTGTGTGAAAGTAAGCACAAGCAACACAAAGGCAGCCATGACCGAAATGATTGTCCAGGGATTGTTGAAGTAATTGTGCTTGAGACTGGCTCTCCAATTATTCCACTTAAGGCTGTAGTATCTGTTCAAGTCAGCAGACAGTTCAGAGAGATAACTGTCGTTGATGTTAAAGGCCACCTCCTGGCAAAGCCGGTTGAAGAGGTCAGCGACCTCTGCGTCGCTACCAAGCCAGTGCTCAATGATTCCGCAGTAGTGGAGGTACCCAACATCCTCGGGGGAGTTGATCAAGTTGTCCATGAAGGTTACATACGAGGATATGGCGTTGCTGCAATCAAAGTGAGACTGCTCAAAGGCTATCAAGTTGAGGAAGAGCGACCTCGTCCCGCTGTGGATCCGAAGCCGGGGGATCCGGAGGGTCCCGCACTTAAACTTGATGTCCCAGAACCTGTCCGTCTTCCTTTGCTTGAAATCGATCCCAGCTTCCCGGAGCTCCACCACAGAGCGGATGTGCTGTTGCCGCCTCCGTGACCCCCGCTTAGTCCACGTCCTCGCCTCTGGCATCGTGCCCAAGCGCAGGAGGCTCCGCCTGTACACTTCGAGGCAGTGGAGCCCACCCTCGTAGAAAAGTGGGTCGTACTTCAGCTTGGTGCGGCTATGCTCGTCTGTCTGCATCAGAGGTTCGAAGAACCGGACTGTCCGCTTGGCCACGAGCCCCTTCTGGTTGGGGTTGCCTTGTTGGAGGCCAAGCAGCCGGTCGAGTATGAAGAGTGGGATTTGATTTTCGAGCATGATCATGTCCTGCCGGATCCTGTGCATCAATCCCCCCATCGAGGAGAAGACGGGGTCATCGCGAGGGTAGCCGAGTGCCTTGAACCCTCCCTTGACTCCCTGGAGCAGCTCAATCACAAAGCACCCGTCAAGAACCATCATCTTCACGAACTCTTCGCTGCTCATGGATGAGAATTTTTCATCATAGCAGGTGCGAGCTCTCTCCTCGACCGTCTTCACTGAGCCTAGATAGTAGTCCACCTGGTGATTGGTGCGCTCGAGGATGCGGCGGAGGCAGCGCCACTTGTGCTGTTCCATCTGGTTGAGGCGCTTATCACCGTGGTGATACGGCCCGAGGGAGACGATCTGGGGGACGTAGGCATCCTTCTCGGCATCCTTGAGGTAACTCGGGATCAGGTAAATGGAGGGCTTTGCCCTTGCCCAGGCCACCTCAACCTCGCGAGCTTGTTGAAGCTGTTTGATGTAGACGACCCACTGGGACTTGGGCAGCCTCGGCTCACCATCGGGGACGGTTTTGCCCTCAGATGGTTCCTGCTGTGGCTCGTGAACCCGGTGGTCCTGAGACTGTTGTCGTTGTTGGTGGTGATTTATTGACTCTGGGGATGCAGTGGGGCTGATCTCTTCGGGAGTCCAGATTGCACGGTCTCTCCGAGTTGGAGAGTGATTAGATAATACGTCAAAAGCTCCTTACTGGAAACAGCAACCATTTCTTTATGAAGAATTGGCCTGTGTGTTTCTATGCCTTTTGCCTGCCTTTCTTCGGTTTTTTTTTCTGCGAATTGATGCTTTCTAATCCCAAAAAATGAAGAGCAGAGTATAGTACTTTAATAATGTAAAAAGGGTGATAAACAACATTCCCCCAGCTTACCCCCCACAAGTGGTCCAATTATTTGGACTAGCTTTTTATCTGCCCAGAAGGAATAAACAACATGCCCCCAGCTTACCCCCACAAGTGGTCCAATTATTTGGACTAGCTTTTTATCTGCCCAGAAGGAATCGGACATCTCATGCTCCCACGTGAAACACATGTAAGCATAATCCGCTGGGTCGCATCACAGAGAATGGTTGGATTTTTTCTTTTTTTTGCCCTGCTTAGCCTTTCAATTAGATTTTCGTAGTCCAGAAGAATCTAACCAGAAGAATCTAATTATTAATGGGAGAAATAGACGGTCAATTATAGCACTATTCTGCATACCGGATTGGTGAATTTTTAGTCTAATTTTGCTTTTTGGAGCCTCTCTGTCCCGTGCTGTTCCCTTAGGAAAAGTGAAAAGTGAAAATCTGAGCTGAACTGAACTGAGATTTCAGTTTGGTTTGTATTTGGTGTGGTCACATCTGGTTCGGTTTAGCCGTTTATCATAACGGTGCGGTTTTGTTTTCCGGGAAAACCGAACAATTGACACTATTTAACATGATGTGTGTGCTCATTCCTCGACCACTAAATGTTTGGCCTGTTGTATATGGACTTGAACAGGGGTCGAAAAAATATATCAGCTACTTGGCACACTGGTTTAGCATGATCTTCCCCAACTAATTTTTATTTTTTTGATCAGTGTTACTCTACTTTTCAACTCACTCTTAGATTTTCGTCTTGTTTCTTTAGAAGTGTGGGAGTCAAAATCCATACCTAAAACTAATCGTCCTTGCCCCAATCCCTTTAAGAAAGTAGGGATTCGAACCTCTCATATTCTCTTCTCATATGAAAGGGGTGGTCATTAAAGCAAATCCCTTTAATTTCCCCCAGGTTAATCACCCTACAAATGAAGCAAGCCCCACTGCCATCACCTCAAGGACTTAATCAAACCCCAATAATTGAGATATTTGATTGCATGCATGCCATAATTGCGCTCTTGTACTCGCCTACCTCCAAAATAGAGAGAATATTAACTTCTTTCCTTCTTGGAGGAGCTTTTGCTTAACTTATTAATATATTGCTCTGCCTTCGATGGTTTGCCTTGTGCCTGGAAGCCTTCTTCTTCTTCTTCTTCTTTTTTACACATTTGAGCTATGCTAGATAATTCCCAGTCGTGCTTTCTATATCGTCAGTTGCGCTTTCTATATTTCTAAGTTTCCTTCTCTCCACGCCGAAAATGCGCATGTTAGGCAAGCAAAGGTGATGACCCCATGATATATCATTATCTAATTTATGAATACGATTGATAGGCCCAAATATCAAATTGTTTTAGATCTGTAGAGGATCGAACCTTTATCGAATGCTTAATCGTAACAAAAATCAACGGTAAAATTTGAAAAGGATTTTCTTAAGGTGTTCATATAACTCACACTGAAATACTTTGTTGAGAAGGTATTTTGCATAATATTCATATAATGTGACATTAACACGTAAAAAAGCTGGTTGATAAAGAATGAGAATTCAAATTTATGGATCGGGTTGATTGTATTTAAGCGAGAAATGCTATATTCACTATGTTTAGGCTACTGAATTGATATACCAAATAACAAGGAAAACTGTTTTTAGGTGTTGAAAATGACCTACTTGCTTTACTGCCCACTATCAATACGCCATAAATTTTGTCGACCAATTTTATAATATCCAGGGTTGATTGAATGTGACGATATCACATGAGAAGCATAATAGTTGATATATGTCATCTCAGTTGTGTACCAAATTACCAATGCGTACAATATTTTTCTTATTTAGGAGTCGTGTTTTGCTCCACCCTTTTCTCCTAACTACTCTTCTAAGATAGGTTATAAATATGAATATCATTCATATTGATAATTAATTAGTTTTCATGTAGGTAGTGTTCATAAGTCATAATCTAAAAAGGGGACAAACGACAATGTAGTCTTCTCTTCAAAGTAATAATTGAACGACAGTGGAGGGCACGCATCTTTTGGCGAGCGTGCCTTGTCCAACTGAGTATCTTGCCCCTTGATATTAAATTTAGTTTAGTTTCATTTGATTAGATTTCATATAGATGGGAAAGTTCTATTCCTTGATTTTTAGTGTAATTCATAGTTTTATATGATCGATTGATGATTTGTGTGCTCATTACCGATTAGATTTAGGATTCCTAGCTTAGATTAGGATAACTTATAATTAGTTTAGCTAATTAGTCCTAATGAATAAAAAATAGATTTAGTTTGAAGAAATCTAATGGAAGAAAAAAATAGTAGTTTAGAAACATTACTTTAAATGATACAAATTGTAGTAAAAAGCTTAGTTGAATTCAAAACTCGCCTCAAATAATTAAATAGGCAACATGGAAGGTGACATAACTTAGGAGAGGCTTGAAAAGGACTAACGAGGGCCTACTATTCTAAAGTCAGATTGCGACCCCAACTTAGGATGACAAGGCACCAACCTGGGATTTCTCGCTTCCCCGAAAGTTTCGAGTGCCCATTTGATCCATTTTAAGATAGGGAAGTCTTTAAAATCAAGCTCATGGGGATTGTTATTCTAGGGCTTAATAACAAAGTTATGTCATATTTTTTGTCTGATTCATATCGGAATACTTTTCCACACTTTATCTTTTAATTTGTTCTTTTATTACTACTATTTAATGACTTGGTTGTGATTCTTTTATACTGCTTTCGTATTATGATTTGCTTGTTGCAATTGAATAATTATGCTACATTATAGGACCATAGAAACACGTGAACATTGCATGGACATTCAGATGAGAAGTTAGGAATCATTACTGAGTAAAAGACCGAGTAGAGTATTTGATAAACTAAGCTATGTTCATAACATAATTGCTCACGACCTCCTTGAATTTTGACACTATCATACAATAGTTCTTGATCTTTGCAATGAGATAGATTACCCCCTCAGAAAATTTAAGAAGTACTTGGTAACTTCTCAAAGTTCGAGAGCTGTTGTGCAAACTGTGCTAAAGTTTTGAAGGATATGAATAATTACCTAAGTTTATCTATAAATTTTACTTTTCACCATGAATACTAAAATAATTAGTCCATATATCATGACATTGCTAACTTTAATTTATGTACTATGGAAATAGAATTTAGTCTGTTTGTTTCTATTTGTAAAGTCAAGCACTGGAATCATAATATTAATTGTTTTTAGTTTGTGCCACTTATTATTTATGGTCAAAACCTATAATATCTTTTGCTCGTTATAATTTTTTTTTTGAAAGAACAATACCAGTAAAATTGTCCATTAAATTTTATATTGTTAATTATATCACATATTGTCGGACATGCTTAATATCGATCACACTGTTTTGTAATTTCATATAATTGGTTTGTTTTAATATCTCCATCAATTTATCGATCGCACTGTTTTTTTCCGACAAGAATCTCGGAAGCCAAATTACAACCTCACATCACTCAAATGTGATAAAAAGAACAACAAAATCTAAAGTGCAATAAAATAACTCGAGCTTGATCGAAATTCAAGCCTACATCTAATTCTAAACCTAAGAGAGATGCATAACTAAAAAGGTAATCACTAAATGTAATCCGAACATAAACGCGATTGAAATAATTTTATCAATTTTCTTTTTATTATTTTAACAATATTATTTTATTTATCTTGTCCTCTATTTATTTAATCTAAATTTAAATGACAGAAAATTCATTTTATCCTAAAAATCATGAATTGTAACTGTAACTCCCTAAACTAGATCATGAACTAAATGAAATTCAATTAAAACTACTCTGAAGACCTTTTTTTTTTTGGACAACTTCACTACCTAATTGAGACATGCATTTTCTCACCATTTTTATTTTCACTTATTTATTTATTATTTATTTATTTAATTTTATTCATTTCTTTTTCTCTCCCTTTATCAGTACATCGTCTCTAATTTACAAACCGCTCAAAACTCTTCGTGCTTTCCTTTATACTGCTTCTGATCAATCACGCCAGGATCTTCATTGACACAGATTCTACATGTTAATCAATTAAGCATACCTGAACTCCGCTGGAGAACAACAGGCCCCAGTTTATGCCAAGAACAGCACAGCACAAGCACGCTTACTCCATCGCCCATAGGCCTCCGACCGACCACCACGGGACTCACATCCACACTTGCCGGTCACCGCACAAACACGTCCAAAGCACGCTCAGGTTGACAACATAAAAGAAACACCACAGCGGGAGAGCATAGCAGGACCAGTTTATAAGCAACCTACTGAATCACTTGATTCTGTTTGAGAGATCAGCAGCCTCAACACGCAATTTTCATGTCATACTGACGACGACGAGAATCATAACACCAATTGCATTACAAATGAATGCCGTATTTCAGCACAAAACTACTCTCAATGAGTCAAGAACAGGTTGGATTGAGGTGTTATAATTTTGGTTCAAGAATCGAATAGAAGCACATCCTGATTTAGTTCCAGCATTTCATGAAACAAGTTATATGCATTTCGATCAAGGAGCTTATACCCATATATATAAAGGGATAATTCACGTCCATATTATCATAATAACATCAACACAGCTTCAAGACATAACAATAAAACCGCAGGTTCAAGACATTAAAAGAGCTTCAATCACAATCGATTGTCTGGCAATCATAAATGTAGAATGCGAGATCCCCTTCCTTTCGCCGAATGCGAGATCCTCTTGGAAGTGTAAATGTAGAATTTGAATGGGGATCAAAATAGGATGACAAGGCTGCGACGATGGTCGGAGCCAATGAAGTGGGCTGGCAACAATTCATGTACACGTGTAATTATAATCCGGAGAATTGTGTGCACGAGTAATTAAAATCAAAGTAAAATTTTTTGGCGACAAATCCGGATATTGACAGCAATTTTGTTTTGTTTTTTGTTTTTGTTTTTTTTTTTTTTTTTGGAATCACTCATCCAACAAGGCAGGAAGCACTCAACGGGCACAACAGTCATAATGGCCACGGAGTCGCTACTTGCTCTATTTTTCCACTAGGTTTTTAGATATATTAAATTATTATTACCACAAAAATGAAATGTGGTGGTGGAAGACCCAGAAGGAATCGTTGCAGATGAGGACGATAAATTCCCCTTAGCTTACTACAAAATGCCCCCTTTCATATCAATCTTAGCTTTAGACATTTAAGGGCATGTATGACAAAATTTCTATTTTTCTATTATTTTATTTTTCTATTCTCCAAAATAAGTTCAGAACAGAAATCCATTTGGTAATGCAATTTCATTTTTCTATTTTTGGAATAGATTTCTATTCCAAAAATAGATTTAGAGCAAAAATTAGATGAAATTTTTTTTTAGCTTTTCAATTTATGAAATAAAAGTAAGAAATGAAATTTTTTTTTTATCGTTCACTATCGTCACCGTCTACCACCCACCCACCATCCATGGGACACCGAACGCTCGCCACGATCGCCTTATTTGTCGGACGCTCGTCGTCGGTCTCCAGAATTCTATTATTAAACAAATTTATATTCCAAAAACAGAAATTTTAAGTCGTTATCAAATGTGTTTCTTTACTTAGAAACTCGCATAGGGAATAGAAATTGAGAAATCAATTTCTGGTCAAATATTGATTTATGGAGCAAAGATGTTGTCATGCACGCCTTAAGCTTCGAACTCCAATTAACTGTACCTTTCTTATTGTTATAAATTAGAAACGAAACTTAAAGAATTAGCGAGAGAAGCTCAAGGAAAATGCTTCTTATACTAGGAAGAGAGAAATACTTGTCAGGACCCAAGTCCAATGGACCAAATGATAATAATAAAAAGCAGCCGTTGATCTTGTGAGGCTTACATGTGGGATCCATATGGATTCCATAAAATTAAAGGTTGCAATTCACCCAGCCTAATGACCATCACTTTTTCTTTCCACTAGGAGATGAGACCTCCACATCTGGAGCAATGATCTGCAAATGGGCTGCTAATAGTCAATTGGCCACAATTCTAATTCCCAGATTTTCACCGGAAGTTTAGCCCTCCTAAAGTGGTCCACCGTGGGAAATCAAAAACGCGGCCTGTAGTAGCCATAGACTGTATAGAAGGCCTGTATGCAAGTAAGCACGAGCAAAACGCAAGCAGCAACCAAAAAATTGAATGACCGGGGATTGCTGAAGTAATTTTGCTTGACAATGCTTGCCCAGTCAATACACCTTTGCTTGAGTTGGGCTCTCCAGGCATTAAACTTGAGCATGGGGTTGGCTTCCCAAGGATACGTCCACCTCCTCCCACAGTCCAGCTAAATAATGGTCATCGGCGTCGAGGACCACACCCATGGAAAGCTGGTGAAAGAGGGCAGTGACCTCGACCTTGCTCCCAAGTCAGTTCTTGATGATTTTGCATTGGTAGAGATACCCGACGTCCTCGGGGGATCTGATCAAATTGTCCATGAAGATTACATACGAGGCAACATATTTGCCGCAACTGAAGCGAGATTGCTCGAAGGCTATCAAGTTGAGGAAGAGCAACCTTGTCTTATCGTGGATTTGAAGCTGGGGGATCTTGAGGGTCCCCTTCTCGAATCGGATGTGTAGAAATTATCCACATAAACAAGTAATTAATCAAGAACAATTATATCCATTTATGACTGTAAAACATTGAAATCGATATGCATAGTGGAATTAAAACGTACCTATTTGAGCTATTCCTCCACTTGAAGAAAAATAGATCAGTATGATTATAATTAGCGATCTATTGGAATGACGGATCTTCCTCTTATGATCTATTTAAGTATAATAGTTTTTTTAATGTAATTAAACAACTGATAGGTACAACATATTCTTTTATAGGCTAGATAGGAATTATAGTAAATCTTAATCAATAGTGTTTCAATTGGGTCTCTCCCTTTGTGGGTTTTAGTTAAACATAATTGCCTACACTTTGCTGCTCAACTAAACCCGTTATTAATAGATGCTAAAAACCTAATTCAGTAAGATCACTTAAGGGTTTAACATATATCGGAATATCCATTAACCCGATTATTTAAAATAGAAAAATAATTAATTAAAAATACCGCAACACATGACCTTAAGCATTATATTTTCATGGATCATGGGTCTAGTAGTGTAGTAAGAAATAATATCAACATGTAATTAAAATGTATACTATTTATTATCGGTTCTCAATGCAATTTCTCAACGACATGAAACTACATTAGCCCAATTTCTATACAACATGAAATTGCCTAAGTGCGATTTCTAAACTACATGAAATTGCACGATTATGTTACAATCCAACATGAGATCCACAATTAGTGACATCTAGTCGCTTTTAAACTAAAATTTGTTTAAAAATACTATTTTATACTTCTATTTCTCAGTCGATAGGAGAAAGGATAACAATTGTGACGGCTTGAGTGGCGGTGCGCGGGGAGGAGGGATGGCGGTGCTTTTGCGTCTCGGTCCCTGGATGTGCGCAAGGAAGGGGTCCCTCTCTTGTCTCACATCACCTAGGGAGGGAGTCCTGAACTAGCTTATAAGGCTTGGGTCCCTCTAACTGTATATACGCATTTTCTTGGGGTAGTATGGGCTGCTCCGAGAGGAACAAAACCATGAGGAAGCGGACAATATGTGTACAGTGGAGACCTAGGGTGTTACAAGTGGTATAGAGCCGACTCCCGATCGTGTGTGGGGCCACAGCAAGGACGCTGTTTTGTTAAGAGGTGGAGAGTGTGACGGCCCGAGCGGCGGTGCGCGGGGAGGAGGGATGGCGGTGCTTCCGCATCTCGGTCCTCGAACGTGTGCAAAGAAGGGGTCCCTCTCTTGTCCCACATCGCCTAGGGAGGGAGCCCTGGACTAGGTTATAAGGCTTGGGTCCCTCTAATTGTACATACGCATTTTCTTGGGGTAGTATGGGCTGCTCCGAGAGGAACAAAACCGTGAGGACTTAGTGTCCAAAGCGGACAATATGTGTACAGTGGAGACCCAGGGTGTTACAACAATAGAATCAATAATAATGATTATCAAAAGTAAACGCTTTAATAGATATCATAAAAGTATTATCAATTTGCATATAACTATAATATTCAGAAATACAAATCATATAACTCCCACTAATAAAAGAGATCAAAAGAATCTAAAATACTCACATTCTTTACATATTCTTTAAACAAAATGGGTCGTAAACCTTTTGTTAGAGGATCGGCTAACATTGACTCAATTATGATATTCTCGATCACAATATCTCCCTTTTTGACTAAGTCCTTAATAGTATAATATTTGATCTCCATGTGTTTGAATATATTGCTGATTTTGTCATTCTTGGAATAAAACATAGTTGTAGTATTGTCACAGTAGATCACTATAGGTCTAGTAACAGAGTTCATAGCTTGCAATTCTAAGATCAAATTTTTGAGCCAAATAGCTTGAGTTAGCATATTGTAACATGCTACAAACTCAGCATACATTGTAGAGTTCATAATTAAGGTTTGTTTTGTGCTCTTCCAAAAAAAGCATCTCCAGCGATCATAAAAATATATCCAGAAGTTGATTTTCTATCATCAGAACAACTAGCAAGATTAACATTTTAATATCCAATCACCTTTAGGTCATCTACTCTGCTATATACAAGCATGAAGTCTTTGGTTGTAATTCTCATTACTTTTTTAACTGCAACCCAATGTTCATGACATGGATTCGACAAATATCTCCAAAGAGTATACACAATAAAAGCAATATCAGGTCTAGTACATATTTGTGTATGTTGACACCTAAATTTTTGCCCAAAAATCATTTTCAAAAAATGGGAACTTGTTTTTCTACAAAAATATTTCATGTCAAATTCTTGCATATAGATTATTTAGGTGTTTAGTAGAGTTTTCTTAAATGGAAGATGTTTTTCCTTAAAAAAAAAAATAAAAAAAAAAAAAAAAAAGAAAAAAACAAGGGGTTGGAGCTGATGATCTAAATGTGACTAGCCAAGCTCAGGAGGTTAGATTGTAATTAAAAAGGCAAGTTGGGGCCAAAATGCAATTTTCAAAAGTTGAGGGACCAATTCGCAAATTTTGCAAATTTTGCACCCAAGCCCTTTAATCATCATCTTGGCCCCCATTTGAGTTTAAATTGAACTTGGTTCAGGTCTAAGTAATTGAATCGAGCAAAAAGGACCAAATTGCATTGAATTGGACATTCTCGGGCTAGAAAATGGCCAACTTTGAGGGACTTTCTTGAAAAATTAAGAGGAGACAATTGCGAAAAATGATCAAGATCTTAAACTAAACTATATTAGTTTGCTAATTGATAAAAAACAGCAGCCAAATTGATGAATTAAAGCACCCAAAAAAGCTGCCAAATCTCAGTCCACAAGTTAGTCTCAATTCGGAGTTGCTGAGTAAGCAACTTAGTGGCCGCATATCCTCCTTAGTTGCCCAACCAGCCTGATCTTTGCACGTGATAGAAGAACATAATTAATAGTGCAAGTGGACAAAAAATGGCCAGGGATAAGCCGCTGAAAGCACGGGAAAGTAGCAGCAAAATCCTCACACTCAACAGTTGCAAAATTTGAAAATTTTAGCTAAGTCAGAAAGTGGGTAGAGACTGCTCAGTTGGTAGGCTTAGTAGGAGGGCAAAATCCGATCAAGAGATTGCTTAATGCAGTATATAAAATCTATGAAGGATGCTCTTTTGAGGGATAAGAGGGAGAAGACAAGAAACACGAGAGGCAGCTCACGATCGTGCCCAAAAAACACCCTCGGAAGCAACTTCTGAAAAGCAAAAACCCAGAAATTCCAAATCAATCTTTAGAGAGAAAAGTGAAATTTTCACAAACTTGCAGCCAAAATTAGCCAAAACCTTCAACTAGAGATTGAAACTTCACTCAAAGATCTTTCCAACCATAGGTCACATGTCCAAAATGGAGATCGAGAAGACTTCCTAAAGCCCCATGAAAATATACCTTCTTGGCGGGCCAAGGGAGTACTAAGATTTTTCCTAGTGTTGAGCCTGGTTGGTCACAAGCAAGGAAAAGTGAGTGTCTTTTAAGACAATGGAGAGATAAATGAGGAAAGCCATGGGTTACAAGCCAAACTAGAATACATATAGTTTGGGTTGGTTTTAAGTTAGCTAACAAAAGAGGTTCGAAAGCCTATTTTTGGAGGTCAACGAAAACCTTTGTTGTCAGATTTTTCTTTTGCAGATCTCACTTTCAATTTCAAGTAGCCATTTTCCACGTTCCCCCCTTGGAGGATAATTTCTCATTTCCTCGACCAAGAGTCACTTGAAAACAAAACTAGGAAGCACGGTAAGCATCCTATATGTATTTTTGTTTGAGTTCGAACATGTTTTGATCACGAAAATCAAGAGGAAAACTAGTTCGGAGAACTGATTTTCGAGATTGAAATTTCTTAGTGTTTAAAGCCTCTTCAATACCCCTGCATGCTTGACTTGTTACCCTCCTTTGTATGCGTTTTTTTTGTTGTTGTGAATTTGATGAATGTTATATGAGAGTACAAATAATGCATAGGACATCCCGATTTAGTCCTTAAATTTCCTTGTGAACCATGAAACCATCTATAACATGAGCAAAAAACCAAGCTAATCCACATTGAGACATGGTTGGCTAGCATAGATCATGCATGTATGCTTCTTGGAGAGTTCGTTTTGATGCATCCAGTTGATTGTTTTCGGTGATGTTTGTTGCATTTGAAAGTAAATGTTACTTATTTTCATCTGGATGGAGTAATATTTCATATAGATGTTGCATGCGATGGTTGTTGGGCTTCAATCTGGGTAGTTAACATGGCTGTTTGACTTGGGTTCAACACCAAATTTGCAAAACGGCTCCAACTCGTATTGGAGGCCGTTTTCAGTTTGTTTTTTGTGTGTTCTAGGCTGTAATTTATAGCTAAACTTGTTCTTTGCATGTAATAGTATATCCTTGATACTTTGCTTTCACATGAGATTACTTATGGATCGAGATTGAAGGCCACGAACATGGCTCGAGGAAACCATTTTGAGGTGATTTGATGCAAGCCAATTATTCAATAAAATGTTGGAACCAAGCTTCGATTTTGAAATGTTCTATTTAAGCTCAATTATTGTGATATTCATGTACTGTGTCGTTCAATGCTAGTATATATTGGTTTAGGGAGCTATTATTATTATTTAAAAAATAAAAGAAATCCAAAAAAATCCATTTTTTTTAAAAAAAAATATGAAAGTGATAGATGGTATCAAATTAAGGCAAAAATGACATCTATAAAATTTTATTAATTTTATAAGGTCATTTTTCCTAATTTAATGCTATTTTGATATTTTATAATCATTTTTGTAAATAATCTATTTTCGGTAGATTAAAATTATTTAGAGTAGTTTCATGCATCTAGAGTAATATCATGCACATTTAATTTCCATTTTGCTCATGGGGGTCCTGTCTCGGGCGTGATAACAAGGTCATGTAATATTATTTACCCGACTTGTATCAAGTTTTCCTTTTCCGTTCAAGTCATTTCAATTTCTTGGATATTTACTTACGCATCACTTTTCATTAATTTGAGTGTAAATTTCTCTTCTAAATTATGTTAGGATTAATCTAGATATTAAGGAAAACAAACCTAAAAAAAAAAAAAAAAAAAAAAAAGACATTTGCATGGACGCTTAGCGGTTTTATAAGAATTATAATTGATAATCAAGATTGTGTGGCCATTTAGATAAACAACATTCCAAGTTAGTGGTACCACAAGGGTGTTAATAGAAATTAGCGTAAACAAGTCTCTGTTCCTAAAAATCTCTAGTTGTGTAGGAATTGAGACAACACTCCCGCATTTTGATTGGTTTCTAGCTAACCCCAATAGGCTAGTGGCGACTCCTAGAATTACATAGGTTGTTAAGAACTAAAAATAAAAATTCAATGTCGCGCGAGGTATGGGTTTGGGAGAGTCCGCGCCTAATTTAGGGCCATTGGTTCGCCTCTTTAGGCAAATACCCCTAAACCTTCTTCCTTTTTCTCCAAATGGAAAAAGAGAGGTCGCGACAGTGTATACATAAGATTGCCAACTACACTAACATATGGAACATTCTTCATTACTTATTTCTCAATATCATTCTTGGGGCATCGTTCTATACTCAATTTATCCCCCTTCACAATAGGAGCTTCACCAAACTTGCAGGTTTGCATATTGAATCTTTTAAAAATGCAATATATATATAAATTTTTTGATATAATCCCATAACCTTCTAAGATTTGTCATGAAGAATCTCAATGCTTAGAACAAAAGAGACTTCCTCTAGGTCTTTCATATCAAACTTTGTAAATAGAAAACTTTTTGTGTCATTCAATATATAAACATCTTTACTAGCAAGCAAAATGTCATCTACATAAAATATTAAGAAAATATATTTATTCTTACTTACTGTCATATAGATGCATTGATTAAAATTGTTTTCCATAAAGCCAAATGATCTCACAACCTTGTCAAATTTCATGTACGTGACGCTTGTTTGAGACCATAGAAAAACTTTTGAAATTTGCACATCATATGCTTGTTTTTGGCTTATTTAAATCCTTTAGGTATGCATCCCTAGTTTCCATCCTTGCAAGGCAAGACGGGGGCTTCATCCATCAGCTGGACACAATAAAATTCTCCCTTAAGAGTACCTTTATCCTGGGGAACCGAAACAATAGTCATTTATTCTTTATGAAGGTATTGTTCTCACAGGATGATAGTGAAAAGAAATCTGGCAAATGCAAATTGGCGGCACGATGGCAATGTCTCACTTTGAAATGACAAAGTAGAGAGAGAGAGAGAGAGGTGGTGGACGATGCTATTTCGATTGGTCAAACCAAATCTTTTGCCTGGATTCCCCACTAGTCGCTCTACAGATCTTAGGAAATCCTTGGTAATGTGCATGTGTCACGGGCCGAGAGTTTCCTTGGCCTCGGAACAACCCGTGGGCGCTAGCGAGCGGAATTCGCCAGGCCGGCCTTTCTTCTGTAGCTGTTCCACGAACGATATGGTGAATGCTTCTTCGTATGAGATCTTACCAAGCCTAGCGTCGCTCAAGCGTTTAGTCCATCGAGCAAGACATCAGATCCATTTAGGTTCAACAACTGGTTTCGGCATGCCATGGTCTTGTCAGGAGAGCGGCATCAGCTCCCAAATAGTTTGTGCACGGGAGGCCTACCCCGCCTTCAGAGCTCTAAGTGATATAATCTTTATATTCTAGAACTCCTAGCACCAACCGTCTTGACGTCACTCCCACGGACCAATTGTGTTCGTCCTTTCTGCCTCCTCACTCTTCACTCGATAACCCCAAGCACTACTCACAAGTGTCACGAGTACAAGAGGATTCACGGACCATGACATTCTCCCCCACTCAATTTGCAATGCCCTCGTTGCGATCTTCTTTGTCGCTTCCTTTGCGTCTTTTAACCATCGATATGTCACTTTTGGGATTTCACATTGAATGGTCACGCTCGCCTAACAAAACAGGTTTTGCTCAATTGGTAGCCTCTTTTGATCTCAGCTGCTAAGCCATTCTCGGTCACTTGCACTTTTTTTTTGGCAAGTGTGGCATTTTTCGCCAACTGCATCTTTTGGCAGCACCATCTTTGCCTACTTAGCTCCTTTGACCCCAACAAACTAAATGGAGGTTTTTTCCTTGTTGAAAACGTGGCAATAGACCTCTTCTTCGAATTCACCGATTGATCCAGGAACGTTATCCTTATTCAGTGAGGATTCAGTTCTTCTCAGACTCACTTCTGCTCGGCGACAAACCGACTCTTCGACCCATGGACGCCTGGCGAGTGGAATTCGCCAGACTAGCCTTTCTTTTGTAGCTGTTCCACGAACAATACGGTAAATGCTTCTTCGTATAAGATCCTACCAAGCCTAGCATCGCTCGGGCGTCTAGTCCATTGAGCGAGACAGTAGATCCATTTAGGTTCAACAACTACATTCGGCCTGCCATGACCTCGTCAGGAGAGTGGCATTAGCTTCCGACTAGTTTGTGCACGGTGGCCTACCCCGCTTTCAGAACTCCTAAGTGATATAATCTTTCTATTCTAAAACTCCTAGCACCACCGTCTTGATGCCACTCCCATGGACCAGTTGTGTTCGTCCATTTTGCCTCCTCACTCTTCACTCGATAACCCCAAGCACCACTCACAAGTGTCACGAGTACGGGAGGATTCACGGACCATGACACATGGCTGACAAAAATAAAGAAAAACAGGGGTTATGATACTGGTTCTTTGACCTACCCACTTGTTAATATATTCAATCGTTTCTTAAGACTGATTAAAGGTTCCGCCTTCAGACTCGATACATACTTGGGATTGATTTTAGTACAAAAGCATTCTTGCCAGAAGGATTTGAGATAAGGGTAGCTAGCTTCTGTGGGGCCCAGCTAACAGGTCAAATTAGAAAGAAGGTCAAAAATCAAAAGATGAAAAGGAGGGAGCTGCTCGTTCGTGTGAGAGTGAAAAAAAGAGAGGAGGGAGAGTTCTTCCTGATATAAAACAGGGAAAAGAAGAAACAGGGTGTGCAGCTTTGCTGTCCCAATTTGAACGCGAAAAATTGTCGAAATTGGTTGAGCCAAATTTCAGTATGTTATTCATGGGACTAAGAGCTAGGAATTGATAGATTTCGTGAGTTAAAAGCCTTCTCCAAGTCATCTCTACTCTTCTCTAATCTCGATTACAGTCTCGCGCTATATATGTTAACCCATCATTGTGGTGATGAAATATTATTGTATTATTGATATTTAGCTTTAGTGCGTTATTAGAGAAGAATCTTTGTATATCATTCTATTTCTTGATAACTAATGAAAGATTTTGAGACTTTGTGATTTTTTTCTGCATTAGGTTTTTTTCTTGGTAGTGGTGTTGTCATCTGTCTCCTTATTATTTTGACATTATATTTATGTATTTCGAGAATTGTGTGAAAGGAATATATGATATGGGATTAAGCAGATTCTAGGTCGGTTTAATTTTGAGGAAGAAATCAATCTTGAGTTGAGTGAGATCTTATTGGATTGTCGTACGGTTCCCCCCATCACCAACCGAACCAATCTCACTTCCACTAAACTTGAAAATAGAAGATTTACTTACGGATCATAATCTCAAAAGGTACGGTGAAGATGATGCATGACAAAACCTCCAAATGTTTCACTTTGATTGCGAGGCAGATGTTTTGCACAGTTAAGGTTTGCATGGGCTGGCTACTTACATCTGTTGGGACTCTTATAAATCGTCTGCTGAATTACGGAAGTCAAAATAGTAAACATGAAAGTCTTCATCATGCCCCAGAACAGACTTGCCTCTTTATGTTCTTGATTATTTCCATCAGTGGTCAAACCTAAGCTGTCGTTTCAAGATTTCTGAATATTTTCAAGAATAGGATGGTCGACTGAACGTTTGTTTGTGTCCTGGAAATTAAACGCACGTGTTCGAAAAGTACCAAAGAGTACAGCTTTTCACGTTGACCACATCCAGAGTACAAGCGTGTTGAAGGATTGGGATAGTCAATCTTTCAGAATTTGGAGCCTTCATCAGAAGGGAAGTTTCTATTGTATGTGGTGTGTTTCATGACTAGTGGAGAAGATGTATTATTTAACGTCACTGCTGACAAAGGCGCAATGTATCTTGGGTCTAAGACGCACTACAACAATAGTCTATTGCAAAATTTTGTCTTTTCCTAGGTCTCTGATCAATCACAAATCAGCGTTGGCAATTGCATCTAGGTTGTACTTATCTGGGGGAGGTAACGCAACACTTAATTAACCTCAAAGCATACATGTTCATACGTTTTATATGCTTCCATGGTCCAATCAACGTCCAGATGTACTTCGTATAATACTTGCACCACAAAACCATAATATATCACATATCGCCCCCAGATCCATAACTTGCAGCGTTTTACTTTGGAAGACTCAACAATGCAGTATAAAATATAGCACATCATATTTTTTGGGTAGAACATTGATACAAATGAAAGTTTGGTGCATTTAGGGAATGAAATTTAAGGATAATGACATGAATATAAATCATTCCAAACTACACTGATCAATAGTTGACATTAGTTAACTGGATATTTTCTTGCCTGACTCGTTGAAACGTTAGAAATCGGAAGATGCTCTACAAAGTTGTATGGCACTCTCGAGCAGGTGTTACTTTGCACGATGTGCTTTTGACTTCGCAGCAAGCTTTCCATTTAGTTTATTTAATTAATCATTTTTTTATCATTATTTTTGCCTCCCCCACTAAAAAAGTTCTTCGTCACCACATAAAGAATGGCAAAGTTTCGTCTAATTTCAAACTTGATGAACCGGTGTTGGGTCGCCTTTTCTCATCAATTTTCATTCGTTTGTGGAATTAATTATTATCCGCTGATCTCACCAATGACATAGGCAGCTTTACTTCACTTGCCAAAATCAACATGGATCTGTTTCACACTAGGCATACTCTCTTATACTTGGATTCAGACGAATAAATTATGCTCCCCATTCATTGTATTTGATTTGATTTTTACTTTTCTAAAATTATAATAGTACCTTTCATTTTAAATTCTTGGAGGGAAAGTAAATGAAATAGGAAAAAGTATGTTCCATTAAGTTCAAGGAAACATGCTCATTTAATGCTGAAAAAAATTGAGAGATGAAAGACTTTTGGGAAAATTATCAAAAAAGTTTGAAACCAGTTTTTTTTTTTTTTTGGCCAATTTAGTCCATTTGACTAATTTTGGCTAGTCCGCATTGACATTAATACCAGCTTTTTGGCTGATAATGACATGTACAATTTTAATAATAATTTTTTGAATATTTTATATTTTATATTTCTTTTCTTGTTGTTATTCCTCTTCTTCCTCCTTTTTCCTTTTTCCCCCATAGTGGTTGACAAGGTTGGGCAACAATGGTTGACAAGGTTGGGCGACGGCCATGAAGCCCTTGCCAGCCACTGGTGAGTTAGCATAATTGTTGGTTGGGCAACAATGGTTGACAAGGTTGGGCGACATCCATGTCAGCATTGGTCGGTTAAAATTGATTGGATGGATTGAGTTAGCCTAATTACAAAATGTTTATGACTAAATTAACAAAAAAAAATGTTTAAGACTGAATTGACACAATTGTAATAGGTTTATGACTTTTATGTAATTTTTCATAAAATTATTAGAGCAATGAATTATCTTAATTAAGTTCAGGGCTTTCTTGCTTATAGTTGTAACTTGAGTATGTCTCCAATAGAAAGTGACATTTTATACTTGTGTGTCCAATAGTGGGGTCAGTCCACACTTTACCATTAATGCTAAACGTGCACAACTTATTGTGCTTCTAGGAAGAGCAAGTTCCCAATTTAATTGGAATTATCTGCTCGTTGATTATCTATGAAAAAACAGTGTTATGATATTTTATTTTCCTGCTAAATCACTCTTTTAATTAGAAGTGTTCTCCATCCCCACTAACCAATTAGGATGATCCTCGTGTTGTTGATCATCAACACGAGACATTTGGATTAGTCATAAGTAAATTTTTGGGGTCCTCTATAGTAATTATCTAGGGATAATGAATACTAAAACGATAGTTATGACTCATCTTTCTCTAAAAAAATTTAGTATCGGCCATAATACGAGTCGACCTTTGCCAAATTTCCACTTCTTGGAAAGACAATTGATTGGAAGAAGCCAAGAAGGTTCGAGCTAGCTAAAGCATTGAGCAACAAAAACCCCAATAGATAGAGTAACCATAGAGTTGAAATCCTCCAATGGGAACAGTGACCATTTATATTTTGAATATCCAATAATAGTGAGGTCCACACCCACTTTACTATGGTGCTAAATATGCACAAATACATGCTGTTTCCTGGAAGAACAAGTAGCCATTTGCCCTTGTAATTATCTGCTTTAATTATTCATAAAAAAAAAGCCTCGCCCAATACGCTTTAAGGTACGTGCGAGCTACAGAACGAGTATAAATCCACGTGAACCCTCTTTGGAGAGGAATAACTTCATTCAAAGCCGACGAGGGTTGGAAACTGCGCAATCTCTGGTGTCGATGGCCAGGTATCCCAGGGTTGATAAAATCAGCAACGGCAAGAAGACAGTGAAGAAGGGTGCTTGGAGTGCTGATGAAGATAGGAAACTGGTGGCTTATATCATGCGATATGGCATTTGGAACTGGACTCACATGGCCGAACCTGCTGGTGAGTGCGTGATGCATTGAAATCTTTTATTTTCTAGATCTAATTCTTTTCATTGAACGAGTTCGATGTGGATTTGGATCTTCCGGATTCAAGAGTATATCATCTTGAAGAGTCAAGTAATTGAGTGGCCTATATATGGATCTAAACCCCAGGGCGGTGGTGGATCAAGAATTTATTGAAAAATTGCACCGCTAGTCACTAACCCTAATTTTGAATTTGATATTATCATCAGGCTTAGCAAGAACCGGAAAGAGTTGCCGACTTCGGTGGATGAACTATCTGAGGCCCAACATCAAGCATGGCAACATCACCAAAGAAGAGGAGGAAATCATTATCAACTTGCACCGAGTTCTTGGTAAACGGTAAGTCAATTTGGAATATGCAGGATGATTCTTGGTTGATATTGTACGACATATATCGACTTCAGGCAAGTTGTGCTTCAGAATATGTTCGATTCTCATGATTAAGTCATTTTCCTCAGTTTATTTGCAATTAACCTAATTGACATGCAACTTCAAACCATTTGCTTTTCCTAACTTACAGATACCACAGATACAGCAAATAAAATGAGGGAAGTACCTGTATTTCTGCTGGGGCATGAAAATAACTTTGTATTGTCATCATAACACAACTCGAGGCATTTCATATTGTTTGTATATATCTGATTCTACTGACAAGCAAGAACACATTGTCATTGCTTTTTCATAACAAGCTAGATTTTTAATTTATAGTTTTTCTTGTTGTAGTTGGGCCACAATTGCAAGTCGACTTCCAGGAAGAACAGACAATGAGATAAAGAACTACTGGAATACTCACTTGAAGAAACGCTGCGCCCAGGAAAAGTTGGAAATGCCAATTGCATGTGATGTAAAAGTTAACTCAAAAATCCAAATAATAATTTAACCCACCAAAATCCATCTATTGCAATTCTTCATCCTACAGAAGCAACAAATCTTGGATCTCCTCGGGATATTCCAGTACTACATGCAAGCAGCTTGTGCCCATCTCATGAAGTTGTTCATGATGACAAAATTCTAGTGAATCGCTGGCATTCACGAGGCAATATGATGGGAGAAGATGCAAACTTGTGGGAACAATTGCAATCTCTGAAAGATTTTAGCGCAATAGAAGATTTGGAGGGTATATGCCCGAACTCGGGAAATTTATTGCCTTCTTCTGAGTGTATGTACTCAGATGGTGTGTATTTCCGTGATTCGCAAGACGACTTCACCATAGATTTATGGGGACACTGGAGCTAACAAGGTCAAGTATTGCTGCAATATGTGATCATCGTGGAACTCATTTGTAATGTCAGTTTTCCTTCGTTTTCATAAGGCTAGCCTTTTTCCCCTATGGAGTAAACTTTGTTGTGCATCTATTAAAAAAGGTTTCTACACTGTCGTGAGTTATAGCGTAGCATGTCTATCAGTGATCGTGGACAGATGAAATAAATGTTGTACTATTTGAAAAATCTGTTCTATGGTGATAATACTTACTTTTACTTAGAGATAAACTCTCCTCTGTTAATCATGTATGATCTTTCTAGTGGAGCTTCATGCTTTATCATAAAGATGTGAAGAATATGTAATCTAAATTTCTAGCCTGTTCTTCGTCTATTTTTCATTTTTTTTTCCTTTTGCTATGGCGTTTTGAGCTTTTTTATTTGGTGTAAATATGTGAATATTTTAATTAGATGAGGTACAAAAGCTTAAGGGAATCCCCTAGCATTTCACAAAAACTATATGCGAGAAGATTGAGGAAGGAAGCCTCCATATAGTAGCCAATAAAATTTTTGCCTTGGAAGGCCTACACTTTTTGTAGAGTGGCGCCTACCTCTTACAACCTTTCGAATCCTAGTCAACAAAAGATGAGGCTCAATTGATGTGTTTTGAGATGGTCCGTGGTTGTGTTCCATCTAGATGCAATAGATTGTCACTAAAAAAGATAGCTTGAGGAGTCTTGCCTCCAAGTTTTGCCCTTTGTTTCCCCGATCATCCATTGAAGTTCTAAGTTCCAACCTCCTATATAACGCCAAATTCCATTTCATGCCAAAATACCATGCCATACACTACTTGTAACATCCCGATTTTTCCAATTCTATTTTCAATAAATTGAGATGGGCATTTCGTTGGCACGTATATAGTTCTTTTCCCTGAACTGATCACTCATGGGATAACTAGTCTATCAGGTGAAGCCGTTAAAAAATTCTAATACATCAGACTCGAAATTTGACCAGGAAACGACCTTTCGACCGAGCTAATCTGTAAGGGTCATTACGACACAGTTAAAAATCGATTAGAGACCGGAGATAGGTTGACTCGACAGAGGCATGTGATCGAGTGTAGGTGATTCCACCATATCGCACAATTCTTGTTGATCGGCACTGGACCAGCTTTTATGTTGTTTGGGTACCATGTGTCCGTGTTTGAAACCTTGAGATTACCCCAACAACCGAAAGTCGCCAATGTGTCAAAAATGTACATTGTGGCTTGAATTGATCAACCACAAATTTCTAAAAGCTGCCTGGTAGATCAGGACGCGCTAGTATCGTGCCGAAGTGAAATTAACCGTGAAATTGAGATCGAATTCAGAAATTGGAAGTCCTGGTGTGGCATAAATCATTTTAGGATCATTGACTCATCTTCGGAAGATTTTTCATGTAAGCCGAGTTTTTCAGCAAAATAATTAGAGAATGGCTAATTTGGCTCGAGAAATTAGTAGGCTTGCCTTTGGTCGCGTTTTGGGGCTTAAGTTGGTTCTACATATAAGTGAAGATGTGAATTGAAGTGTGGTGACATTGGATTAATTTTATGGACTTCAATTGGACTCAATTGGAAGAGAATTGAATGGAATGGAAGAAATTAATGTACAAGATTTTATGCCTCGGCGGAAAATGAAATTTGCACCCATTGGAAGAGGTTGTGGAGGATTGAGTTAGTAGAGCATGACATGGTGTGGGGCAAGAGTGGCTAGGATGTTGACAAGTGAAGGGTGAGGATTTGCTCTTGGAAAGGTAGGCTATCACCATCATCTTCTTCCTTGAATCAAGGGAGCTTGTTGGATTTTGGGGAAAAAGAGGAGAGAGAGAGGAGCTCGACCGGTTGGACTAGCAACCCCGACGCCCCATTCGTCCACCTCCTTCACTCGCTCGACGCCGCCGCTTGTCGCCGAAGCCATCGCCATTGCGGTCGTTGCTCGTCCGCATGCGCCTCGCCGGCCAGCTCGCCGTTCCGCCGCAGCCCGAGTGCCCCCGAGCTTCCATCATCTTCGTCAACCATTGTTCTTGGTCGTTCAGCTCGTCGGAGAGCCATCGTGAGCTAGCCGAAGCCAGCTCGCCGCCGGTGTCGCTTCTCCTTCGCTTGCACGATCGGTCGACTTGCGCTCGACTCATTCGCTGCTCGCACGATCAGGACCCTCCAGCTTTGTCGTTCACCCTCGTCCTTGGTCGCGCCCACCACCGAGAGGTCCCGCTGGTCGCCGGAGTTGCCATTTCCACCGCCCCAAGCTGCCGCCGTCTCTCCCCCGTCGTTCCTCCGCCCAATTGAGCTCAGATCTGCCCTCCTTCGGCCCCAAGATAGCAACTACAAAAATGGGTATGGCAGCTCAGTCTTGGCCCGTTTTGGCCGCCTTCCTGAGCCTGGATGCTCGGCCTGCCTTAAGGAAAGTCGATCATTGCGTCGTCCTCGTCGTTTTGGTTTGATTGGTTCGTTAATCGAGTGAGTTTAACTCACTAAACCTTGATTAGAGTGTTAATGATGCCCTAAGTGTGTTTAGTTTAAATTAAGCGAGTTTAGGTGGATAGTTTAGTATATTTAAGTATGAATTGGATTAAGAGATTTGTTTAATTTAAATGGTGCTTAATTAAGGCTAAGAGAAGGTTAATTAATGATAAGCCTAGATGGGACATAATAGGATTTTAATTTTGAATTATTTAATTGTTTTGAAATTCTGGAATTCATAATATTATATTATATTCCGAAATTATTAAAAAAACGGAAAAATTATTTTTGACCTCGATTGCTTAGAATTTTGTGCCGATCGCTGCTGTGTATTTAGAATTTGAATTTGATGATTGATTGTGGCAAATGGAGTGTGATTGCGATAAATAGGGATCCTTTTGATAAAATCCCAAGTGTCAAAATTTGATGGAAGAACGACCGTATTTGACCACCTATTAAAGGTTGTGCCTAGTGGGGCCGTGATTGACCACCTATTAGAGGTCGTGCCCAATAGGGTCGTAATTGACCAGCTATTAAAGGTTGTGCCCAGTGGGGCCGTGATTGACCACCTATTAGAGGTCGTGCCTAATAGGGCCGTGATTGACCACCTATTTAAGGTTGTGCCTAGTGGGGCCGTGATTGACCACCTATTAGAGGTCGTGCCCAATAGGGCTGTGATTGACCACCTATTAGAGGTTGTGCCCATCGGGCTGAGATCTACCACCTAATTAAAGGTCGTGCCGAGTGGGGCCGTGATTGCCACTGGTTGTTAAACCTTCATATAGGGTCGTGATTGGAAGCAGCGATTGATTTGCTAGAATGACATATAATCGGCCGAGTCGATTGATCGCTGAGATGATCCAAGTGGTTGAATTGTTCTGATAATGTGATTGTGCTTTAGTTGTTTGGTTATCATAATTGCATGTGGTTAAATTATATAAACTGTGCTAACCTGCAGATGAAGAATAATGTGAGGTAAGTCTTCTTGATGTTGTGGCTAGGCCACTCTGGGGCGTGTTTACTTTCTAATAGGGGTTTAGGAGGGTTGAACTTGCTGAGACAATGAGCGTGTCCGACTTGTAGGTCGTAGGACAGTTCCTTTTTAAGAGCCGATCTTTTGTAGACTTTTGGTCGTAGACCTCTGTTTGTAATTATGTTGAATTATGAAAGTGTTATGTTGTGGTTTTGCTTCCTGCTTTTCTATCCCGTATTTCATTGTCAGGGGTTTTATAATACGTTCCGCTTGCGCAATAATAAATGAATGGGGTTGGCAACACTATCTGGGAATGTTGCATTTGCATGACCATGGTGGGATGTTGTCGCGCTCGAGGTTCAGGGCGTGACACTACTTGTCCAAGTGTACTCAAAGAATAAGTGGTTTCTATCTTCTATACCAATCATAGAAAAGTTACACTTAGTATCTACTAAAGAAAACCACCGTGATGTGACAACTGTTGTTGGTAGTTTATCTCTACAAACAAGCCAACTAATAATATTATGCTTACTAATACTAATGGTTAAAATTAATTGATACCGGTCCATGGCCGGTTCCTCTTGTTTGAATTCCTTGTATATCTCTTTGCAACGGTATGCTTGGCTGGAGATAATAGGCATTAGAGCAAGTTTTAGCTTGAGAATACATTACCAACTCCAAGTCATACTGCCTTTTATGTCGAGTTGCGTGATGTGAGTACCTCTGTATTTAATATGATGAACCCAAGTACTCCGTAGGGATGATGATGGAAGATTGATGAGGCTTCAAAGCATGCAACCCATCAATAATTTATTCCAAAGTTTCCGATCAAGCAAGCCTAGTTCTACGTCCTTTTTTGGTGAGCATACTACTTTCCATGCAACTATGGCATTTGAGCTTTAATGCCACTAGTTGGGCCTTTTAGCTCTAATACCACTTAAACAAACCAATTAAAATACGTGCTATTCTAGTACAATACATTATTCCCTCATTGACGTTTACAATGCTAAATTTGAAGAGATATGTACTTAATAAAACCATACCTATCTCTCAACAAATAAAATGTAGGTGTAGTATTGAAATAAAACGTGTTGCTTTACACTCTACTTCTTAATATCCCAAAGCCTTACTTCACCATTTTGCAGCGCTTACTCCAACCTATAAACATAATATCTAAAAGCTTGCTTTTACATGAACACACTGTCAATTCTGAATGTACATTTTTCGTATTTAGGTAAAGCTTGCATGAGGTTGAGCAATGTCGTATGCTCATGTACGAGTTTTATCCAATGATTTACTTTTTAGGTTCACCTTTAATCCTAACAAACCTCCAACTTTGTTTCTATCTCCAAGATATTTGCTTTTATCCTCAACTTTAGTAATTTTTTTATCCTCCACCAAGTAATTTCGAGCACCCTGCTGGCATAGAGGCGTTACTGCATGAATTCAGTGTATATATGGACCTAGATCACCGTACCGCATTCCTTAAATAACTTTGGCTCCTTGTGGCAACGGCATGATCTAATGACTAAAATGAACCATCAGTGTATGTGTGTCCTGGAATTCATGCAAGAAAATTTCATTGAATAAATTTTCATTCGCTATAGTAATAGGTTAGCGTCCTGAGCTAAATATTTTCAAGAGTAAAATATTGCCTAGATTCATTCTACTCAATCAAGCTTTACCTTTCAAGAATCCTTGAAAATAAAATCAGATTCACACTAGAATTTGTAAAACTCGTTAATATTTCTTTCCAATATGATGTGTCATGAATTAATTGTAGAAGAGATGTACATGAGCATGGTTCAGGCAAGTGGGGGCGTCAAGGTACTCTTTTGGCTCGGCCTGGAATTTGCATGCTAGTCTCAATTGTACAAGAAAAGGCTCGAATCGAATTAACTGGTCTAGGCTGGTCGAGTTGGGACTAGCTCAAGTTTTTTTTTTTAAATAAATAAATTAGAAATGGCTTAATTATTATTTTCGAGATACAAGTATGGACCGATTCATTTGATTGATTAGCTTTGTCTAGCACAATGAGTCTATCAATTATTATTTATCTATATCAATTCAATGTTACTAGTAGGTAGCCACACGCATTACAAGTAATAAAGATTATGATTTTTCATTAGAACATTACTATTTGTCTAAAATAAATTCAAGAACATAATTTTTTGAATGAATACTCTTGGAACATGAACTGATGCAACTTTATATGGATAGACATATTACTTGAATGAACGACGCAACTCTTGATAAAAAGGTCCAACCCTACCTATACACCTTGAAGAGTAATGAAAGAAAATAAAAAAACTACTTGCAGCATATTAATCTCAATTACAATATTTTGTTTGACGAGTTCATGCAGCACTGTCACTACAATAATCAATAAATGATGACATCAGCAATGACGTGTACCTAAAACCCTAATTTCCCGCATGTGCTTTTGAGTTCTCAGGAAAATGCATGAACTTTGAACGTCGCTCTCTCTCTCTCTCTCTCTGCTGTTTTGTCTCCTTCATCGGAAACTTCATTGATGCGAATGTGGTGCTCGGTCAATCACTTCGAGCCCCAACTAATTTCATCGCCCGTGTGCATGTCCTATCTATGTTGTCGTTATTTGTACTTAGGTGGCAAAAACTACTAAATTAGCATTCTTTCGAAACATCCTATGCTCTTCCCACTAGTAACTCTTACCTTGAAGCTTCGTTCTAGTTCACCGAAACCACAAAGTCATTGAATTCTCAACATAATTCTCTGCACGAGACTGACTACAAACATTGAATTACGAATTGACAAAATGGGACGAAATTCTCCAGCTGGCTGATCCATGTTTCACATGGATGGATTGAAGACTTGTATAAAGACTGGTGCAGTCGCAGAACTGAATGAAAGTCAAATACTCTAAACAAAAAATGTCATATCAACACTCAGTAAAAGTCATTCCCAAACATGAGTGATTTTACTTTCAACATCTAGTCTTTGAAAGCCAACTTTGAACTGACTTATCATGATACAGAAGGTTGGATATGAAAAAGATAGAACTCGAGAATTTAACTTTCAACATCTAGTATATGTTTGCTAATGATACAATTGATTTTTGACCAAATGTATTGCACTCTGATTGTTGTAGTAAATAACAATCTCTTACTACAATAATCCTCAAACATTGAACAAACATGTGAGCCAAATAGATTCCTTGATTGCCTTAGTTGATGCTATACACTCTACTTTAGTTGTCGGCAAAGCAATCGTCGGCTATAGCTGTTATCGTAGGCAAATGTTATGAAATACTTTAACATATTTGAGCAGCCAATAACACAAGTGTTAAATTCTCAAGAAAATAAATACTAAGGTGTAACTTTATCTCATATTGTTAGAGGATCCTAATTTATCGATTAAATAGCAATTCATGCGTGTACACATTTTTTTTAATAACATAATTGTTTCCCCTTCTGACCATGTACTCTCTCGAAGTTGTTGGGTGTGGACTAAAGGTTTTCTTTCTTATATTTTCTTATAGGGCAAACAGGTTGAGTTCCCACTCAAACGTGCCGTACGCAAGGCAGAGATAGTTGCCAAATAGGTCAATACTCTTGCCGAGCACATGGATGACGTCCGCAAATTTGAATTTCTTGCCCAACGTCATCATGAAAAACAAGCACGTTTCATAATTGAATTTCAATTGATTATACGAGAAGTCGTTTGACTCGTGTTTGAAAATGATTTGCCTCCGCGTTCAACTCCTCCGAAGCATCCTCGCACTCCGGTTCTTTATCCTTATCTGTGATGTACGCATAGGTTCAAGATGCGTTGCTTGCATGCTCATGCTTCCGAATTTACATATTTAAGTAATTGATTTAGAATGATTTACCTGAAATTCCAATTGTAAAATCTAAAAATAAGATACATCTTCACGCTCTTTAATGATGGAGTTTTGCATATGGAATAAGATAACACATGACCTTTTAATTATCTTTGTGTCCTAAAGGGAATTCGCTATTATTAATTGCTATCATATTTACCATCTGTTCAATCTATCTCTAAGTTAGGAGCTTATTCAAGATAGCAAGCCGGCATATGAGGCTATGCTTTGGTGTGCTAGGTGTAATTTATATTAGCTTGTGCCCAGGAACCTTTCTTGCATGAGTTCTAACGCTGCTCCATCCCCTATTGACAGAAAAATTCTTTGAAGAAGTCGCTCTCCATTGCACCTGAGTAGACTAACTTGCATTGGGAGACACCACAAATCTCCAGCTTCCACAAGCAGCAACCGTATTAGCTTTATAATTACTGTTTTACTCCCTTGATGTATCTAATTTAAACCCATTCACCCTCCCCTTTGGCAAACACACATCTATCCACTTCTCCTTTGCACACTTAGTTCTCAGATTAGCATTTTTAAAATTTCTCCAAATAGACTAACTTTTCTTTTTGTTGTAATCTCCCACCTTGAAATTTTTTCTTGTGGACCTTCCATTATATCTTAAAAGATATTCTTCTTTTATGTTTCTTTTACATTCTATTCTTCAGTATTTTTTAGTTTGCATCATAAAAGAGCACTTACTTAAAAGAAATTACAAATGGGAAAAGAATTTCAAAACTCGCTTAACCATCAAAATATGAACAGTTTGGAGAGTATTAGTACTTGAGGTACTCTCCCTCTCCATGAGTCAATACTCTGGTCGACCTTCTAGATTTGACGTACTAAAAACCCAAAAAAGGAAATAAAATAAAATTAAAGCTCCAGATTCTGAGTTATTGGGGAAGTATGAAAGGTATAAATATGCAAGAAACAACACCTCTTCATTAACTGTAGTGGTCTCCTTGTGAACTGTTCTTTCAAAATTTCTAAGTTTCCGAGGATTAGTACGTGGGAACGCGAATCGTGTCGTTTGTTACTGGTCCGAATCTTGAGTATCTGCGGGAATTGAACACACGTTTTCAAAAGCAAAAGACAAAAATATAATCATCTGTTGTATTTTGTGTGCCTTGGCATATTGACCACATCTATTGGGAAGTTGTGTGGGAATAACATGGACTTTTGGGTTCCCGCCAAAGGGGAAGCAAGA
Organism: Eucalyptus grandis; assembly: GCF_016545825.1. Classification (NCBI taxonomy): domain Eukaryota; kingdom Viridiplantae; phylum Streptophyta; class Magnoliopsida; order Myrtales; family Myrtaceae; genus Eucalyptus; species Eucalyptus grandis. Next base: position 19,149,296 of record NC_052620.1, read on the forward strand.
TTGTTTACGTTGGCAATAGTGTAAACGTGTTGAAGGCCAGTAAGAGTCAATATTGCACAATTTGGACCTTTCATCATTAGATGAACTTTCTTTCTTTTGTTTTGTTTCGGTGTTTTTGCCCTCTTTAGCTCTCATTAAACATAAATGAGTGGATGCATCTGGGTTTTGCTTATCTGACTGACGTGCTTTCCATCAAGTAAATAAGTAAAGTAACCTTTTCGAGCTCTCTTATCCCGGTTCATTTCTTTGGGTACCAATGAAGCTGAGAAAAATGTTTAGAACAACTTCCGTTCTCGTTAGCAAGCTTGCAAAATGCAGTGAAAAGTTTATAATTTCCAATATATTAACAGAATGGACTTTTCTAGTAACATGCTGCAAGTTCATTTATTTAGGGAACTTCATTTTTGTGCTTAACGTTTGTATTACATGCATGTATTTTACTAGAAGGGAGCAGTGGTAAGTCATACATTAGAAGAATACAACAAAACCTTAATTGTTATTATGATAAATTGGCCTAGAAAGTATTTGCTCTGCATGTTGGTTAATCACCATAAACCACAAATCAATAAGCACTACAGTCTTTAAACTGAAAAAACACTAGGCATAATCTTCTTTCACAAGCAAGAACTCACGAAACTAAATTCTCTAAAAATAACCCTAGACTGGTCACATGATCGCAAAGATAAATGCTTTTCTTGTGCACTCCGTTAAATTTGATGGCGGTTAATGGCCAAATCACTAAAATCATCTATCTCCTCAACAACGGATTATAAGTGCCATAAAACTTTCTCTGTAATATCTATACGATTGCCATGGTCCACTTACCATACAAGACTCAATGCCAACTAGTCTTTCCTCAGAACACAGCACACTCTTTAACAGACTAGGGCTATCATTCAGAGACTCCGAACACATTGAATTCAAGGCAATGAAATTTTGTTGCATCCAATGTAGGAGATATTCCAACATAAAGAAACCAGAAGTATCGCATTTACCTGGTTATTTCTATCCTTATTTGTTCCACCCAAGGAAAAGCTAAAGCTATTCTACAATGTTTCACAGCTGTCTTGTGTAGGTATTACTTTGCACTATTGTGCTTTTGACTTCGCTGCTAACTTTCCATTTACTTCATTTGTTTATCACCATTATTGCCCACCACGAACCGAGAAATTGGGTCACAATAATATAGAGAAAAGGAAAAACCTATTGTCTAATTTCAAACGCGGTGAGGAATTGGTGGGTTGCCTTTCTCCCCATGTTTCAAGAGCATCGAGAAAGCTATGGTTATCTTCATCTGCTTCTAGAATCTCATTTTTTTCTCCTGATTTCACACTGTTATTATCCATCCCTCCAAATACTGTCTTTATGCATTCTACGCACGAATGAAAGACTTCTCCCTCCTCCAAGTCACATATTTTCATCGCTTCCACATTGTTAAGCCTTTGACATGGAACTCTTATCACCAAAAAAACTACTAATTGCAACTTGATCATCCACCGACTCTCATCCCACGATTGATCTGCTTGTAACGACAGAAAAGTTGTGTGAACGTTGATCTGATGCAAACCACCATTGCACCCTTATGTCTTCAACACCGCCAAAAATACACTTAAAAAACTTGAATTGAATTACCTCAAATTAATTACATGTCAATCTGAAATTCATTATCACTTACGGTCAAAAGTGATTCGCAATCGACAAAAATTAAACTGAATCACCTCACATTAAGTACATGTCAAACTAGAACTAATAACTGGTTTTTTGATGCGTAGTTGTATGGGTTTGGATAATTCTGCATGGAATTTTCTTTTCCCTTCTTCATAATAATGCAACCATGGACAATGAAATACAACACTATCAATTAGCTTCTTTTATTTATTTATTTTTCTATTTTTGATAACCCAACCTAGAAGGATGATCATAACTAATTAGCCATACAGAGGGGAACTAGTATAGTGTTAGGATTAGGCACACAATAACAAGGAAATAGAGAGTAAAAGTGAGAAAGAGAAATTGAGACGTACAGTTTTATCACTCAAATCCATCAGTTATCGAGTTGAAAGTATGGGATCAACCTTGCCACTGAGTCAATTTGTAACAACCTAGTTCGATGAGGGCAGGAAGTGATGATTAACAAAGAGGTTTCGAATAACAAGTGGTTATGTGCAAGCTTCTAGGATGGCAAGTGGAGACGGGGAGGACCAAATGCCACTTTGAAATATAAGTAACTCTGAAAATGAACTTTTGACAATGTTTAGGTTTGGAACTTCAATTTTAAGCATGCCAAAGTGAAAGTGCTACTTGGATGGTGACCTTGTGGAAAAGTGTGTACTTGTATGCCAAAAGACAAAGCTATAAGATTTGGTATGGGATGAACCAAAGCAGACAATTTTTCAAGTAACATAGTTCACGATGCACACATTCAAGGGAAATAGCTTCTTTAGCTATGATTTTTTTCATTTATATTTGTAAAATTTATCTGTGCATAATTTCCTAAAGAACCCTATCGATTAAATGTGTGGAGGGGGACACTCTCATTGAACCAGAAATCAAAGATGACACAGGCCCAAGAGAATTAATACATAATTAATATAATCATAGTTTGGGCTAGGCGAAGTGGGATCTATTCGTTCATTCAATGTTGCTTTGTAGTTTCACAGATTGGTCACTTTTTAATAGCATTATACTGTCATAACTAGACAGTCATTAACTCGTTACGTTATTGATACTCCTGTCATCGTTAATGTTCCCCTTTAGCATATTCTTATGAAGACGCGAGTTAAACGCAAGTAGATTACGATTTCTATTGTACTATGTCACTTAAAAAATAACCGTTTACTAATAAAAAATTGGTGTTGGTAATAAAAAAAGAACTGATGAGTTAGGCCTTAGATTGAATTTTACTAAAACTATTATTATTTTCATATTTTACAGCATTTATAATTTGGCTCCATTTAATGGACATATCTGAGTTTTATTTAAGTTTAAAAGTAACTATAGAAAAAAATTGAATTGGAAAAAAAAATAATGCTAAAAATTTAGACGACAATCTATCATAAATAAGAGCTGCCTACCGTATTTGTTGGGACTAGAGTACGCTTTTTACCATGGAAAGAGACTTTTTATATTTGAATATCCTAATAGCGTGGGATCAGTCCACGCTTTAAAATTTGATGCCAAGGATGCACAAAGACCCACCACCAAACGTTTGACTTTTATGCCGCTTCCAGAAGAGCAGACCCCATTTCCTTCTTGGACCTATCGGATCTGATTTTCCATGAAAAAGCTCTTCAATACATGTGCGACGTGCAGGACAAGTATAAGTACAGAAGTCACCCGCAGGAGGGCAACTTCATTCGAAGCCAAGAGAGCTGAAAAAACATTAGCTCCCTGACCCATAATCTCTAGTATCAATGGCCAGGTTTCCCAGGGTTGACAAGAGCAACAGCAAGAAGACAGTGAAGAAGGGTGCTTGGAGTGTGGAAGAAGACTAGAAACTGTTGGCTTATATCAAGAGATATGGCATTTGGAACTGGACTCACATGGCCGAACCCGCGGGTGTGTGTTTTTGTTACGTTATTATCTCTCTTTTGTTTCCTGTCTGTTATCATTTCAAGAAACGGGGTTTTAATGTGGATTTGAGTCTTCTCGATTTAAGGCCAATCATTCGGCAGAAAGGGTCGAGTACTGTCTACAAGGATCAAAACGTGTCTTGGTGGATCAAGATTTTTACATTGAAAATTTCACCACATAGATCACTAACCCTAGTATCGGATGGGCGTTTGCTCAGGTTTGGCGAGAACAGGAAAGAGTTGCCGGCTTCGATGGATGAACTATCTGAGGCCCAACATCAAGCACGGAAACATCACCCAAGAAGAGGAAGAAATCATTATTAACTTGCACCTAGTTCATGGTAACCGGTGAGTAAATGTACTCGTATAGCATGATTCTTGATCGATATCGATGACACGCATGATGGGGGAATAAAATTGGAATGGTAATACAGAGAAGGACAATAACTTGAGTCATAAGTGGGGCAATCCCCACAATCAAGAATCTAAAACTGTACATTAACTATTGAGTCTATGATTCTACTAACAAGCATGAAAACATTGTAATTGCTCTCTGGAAATAATTAGATATCTAATTCGCAAGTTCCTTGTTGTAGTTGGGCCAGCATAGCGAGTAGACTTCCGGGAAGGACGGACAATGAGATAAAGAACTATTGGAATACTCGTTTGAAGAAACGTTTTCTCATGGAAAATTTGCAAATGCCAACTGCATGCGATGTGAAAGTCAACTGCAATCACGATGATCCTTTATCTTGCCAAGATTCATCAATTGCCCTTACTGATGCTACAAAAGCAGAAAACCTTGGATCTCCTTGTGGAATTGATCCAGTTGACAAACCCCTAGTCAATGGCTTGACCTCACCGGGCAACAAAATTGACGAAGTAGATTGGGAACAATTGGTTTCACTGAGGGATCTTTTTTTTATTAGAAGATTTTGAAGGCACATGCTCAAACTCAGGAACTACATCTCCTGCTTCTGAGTGTATATACTCTGAGGCAGTGTATTTTGGTGAATCCTACGAGGACATTGTCAAAGATTTATGGGGAAATTGATGATGCTGATGTGCTCAAAATTTTGTCGCAATATATGATCCTCGTGGTTTTCCTTTGTAAGGTCAGTTATCAGTTTGTAAGGCTAGCATGTTCCTGCTATGGAGTCAAGTTCGTCTAAAAATGAAGTTTTGTGAATTATAGCATGTATATCAGTGACAGAGGAGAAATGTAATAAATGTTCTTGCACTATTGAGGATCATTTCTATGGTGATAAATCCCTTGTCTTGTGTTAAGATATCAACTCATCTCTTTGCAGCTGATTAAATTGCGGTTAAATTTATAAATTGACATCATTAACATCTAGGGGTATTTCATGCTCCATTTACAAAATCGGCACTGCATGTAATCTAATGCCAATGGATGGGTTCGTAGATTTATTGAAATTAATTTTGTCTCAGTATACTTTTTTTTTCAAAGAACGACAGTTACAGCTCTAATGCCACTTGATTGGGTGTTTAAGCTCCAATATTGCTCATTCCTTCATGGTGATGGCATATAACCAACTATAATATCATCGAAATAGACTTGCATTCATACAGTCTAAGCAAAATCTTTTCCGGATTAGGAAGAAGTGATTGAACGGATTTTGCGACATCCTCAAGAAAAATATCTCCTGCTGTATTTTTTGGCCCCAACTTATGTTATACCAGGAATAATAGGTTGCATTATGCTGGGCTCTTGTTAACGTTGCCAAGAATAATTGGATGTTTGAGGTTCAGAGTTACCGCGTGTAAAGCTGTGCAAAACATTTTTTTTTTTGGACCATCAGAAGCATGTGTTATAATTGGGGCATTTGTTAGAAATAACCTGATGGTTGATGTCTGATAGACTAGTAATACAATCTTAACAGAGGGCAAATAAATTATCTTGCCTCGCAGATTTCTTCTTAATAGCTCGAGATCTCGCTTCACTATATTGTATACTCTCTCTACTCCTCTCTCTCTCTTCACATCACACCACCCCCAAACTTGTGTGATGTTTCATTGAAAGAAATACTTGAGAAAAGAGGCAGATGAAGGGGTGCGAAAGGAGAAAACATCCTTGGTCTGAGTAGATGGCGGTGGTAGTGAGTTTGGTGAAGATGGTGATGATGGCAACTCCAATACTGATGGCGACGGTAATGAGTGGCGGATCAATTAGAGTGTGGTGTTTTTGTTTTGTTTTGACGTGAACGGTTGTTAAAGAAATACATATAGAAGTCACTATCTAATAATGATCAAACGTGTAATCAAAGACTAGCAACTACAACGGAACACTTGACCTTAATTACAACAAAGTCGCATTCATGAATGCTGTCACCCCTTCATCCATGTTGGGTTCATTCAACTATAAATCATCATAGGATTCAACAGAGAATACAAGCTCAGGCTGAATGCACCCAAATGAATGGATAGGAGTCCCAGACTCAGTGAACATACCCTCAAATCTCTCTACAACGTTTAGATCTTTCAGAGGAAGAAACTGGTTGGATACGCGTTCTTGCCCTTCACTTTGGTTAAGTTTTTTTGTCATCATCAACTACAAAGAAAGCCTGAGAGTCTTCTGCATTAAGTGTTTGATAAGAATGCCCATGGTTTGTTGCCATTTTGGTATCGATACTTTGAATAATGGCTAGATCATAGTGCGGTAAATAGTCCTCATGCGAATCAACTTTGATCTCAGGTGCCATCATGTTTGAATCTTGCGGAAGCGTTTTCTCAAGCGGGCATTCCAAAAGTTCTTAATTCTTCGATGAAGTCTAGATGCTATGGCTGCCCACCTCTAACGGGAAAAATGAAAGGCAGCTGAAAAATGTTCTGTCCTTGAGATCAATTATCTGATGGCTTAAACTCATCATACAAAAGAGCACATATCTTATCCTCTTGTTTGGATGGGTTACTAGACAAGATCTGATGATAGCATGAACTGACTTCCGTCTAAGGGTCTTCCAATGTATCATTTCTGGGTCCAGTGGAATTTCATCGATAACTAATTGAGAAAGCTCTAGCCTGAAAAGCAGTAGCAGTCGTGGAGTCTTTGACTCGGAGGTGAGATGAAAAATTGTTGGAATCGATAAACCTTTGTGCATCAGTTTTCATTCCAAAATGAAATAGCCATAGGGTTGCCAAAATTATGTGAGAGCCAATCTATCGGGTAGAGAAACTGCTCTTGCAGCTATGAGTGTTAGTATGATTACCGATTACCCAGAACTCGGTGTAACCTGATGATGATTTCCTCCTCTTCTTTCGTGATGTTCCCACGCTTGACGTTGGGCCTCAAGTGGTTCATCCAACGAAGTCGGCAACTTTTCCCGGTTCTTGCTAAACCTGTGAGTAATTAAAATTCAAGACTCGGGTCAGTCACATTAGCATCTAATCTTAACTCAAAACAACCAGTCGTAGACTTCCTCAGGGATTATAAATAAAATCTAACCAGCAGGTTTAGCCATCTGAGTCCAGTTCCAGATGCCATATCTCCTGATGTAAGCGATTAGCTTTTGGTCTTCTTCTGGACTCCAAGTGCCCTTTTTCAGTGAGTTATTATCGTAGTCAATTCCTGGACGTCTCACCATTGAAATCGATCAATGGTCAGATATAAGCTGATGCTTCTTTTCTTTCCAAACTCTCTAGCTCTCCAACTTGTTTCATCGGAGGAACTCACTCCCAGACACGCTTCTACATAGAATATTGATTTGGTCCCTTGGTAATTTCAGACTTCACATAACACATATTAAGGGT